>NC_035449.2:30584731-30884731 GCF_002127325.2 Helianthus annuus | reverse complement strand
GATGCCACCACCATCATCACCAATAACCTCCGCTAGTCCGCCTCCTCTCACCGCCTTCCGACACTCTTTCTCTCTCATCAGATCTCTCTAGTTTCTCTTTCTCCCTCTATACATTTTTGTATATGGAAACCAGAAAGAAGTAGATAGTTTCGTAGAATGTTTGTTGGTGGTCTTCAGCGATAATGATGGTGATGAGCAGTTATTGTGTGTTTTCTTTTTAGAGCAAACTTCCGTTTTGCTCCCTGTGGTTTGGTCACTTTAATGGTTTTGCCCCAAACCTTTAAAAATAGCGAGTTTACTCCCTAATCTATGAAACCTTTCATGATTTCACTCCCCGCCTCTAACTCCATCCAAATTTTTTATTAACTGAAAGGGTATTTTGGTAACTTCAAATATAAAACTAAGGGTATTTTAGTAAAACTACAAATAAAAGATTATATTATATATAATAATAAAAAATAACAAAACAATAAAAAAAAACAATTTTTGAAGCCAAAAAAATCACAGATCTAAACTATCACCTTAACATTTATAAGTACAAAACCAATTAACATGAAAAATAATAATCAAATTATAATTAGCATCGAATATTTTGCGAATGATAAATTTAATTAATATCACAGATCTAAATCACTTTAATGACAAGCAAATTCGTCGCTAAATCTCCAACTCAGTCAACTCTGTTTGCCTGCAAATTGATTGTATAGATTGCGATTACACTTTCATCTTCAAAAATGTTATTTATCGCAGATCTAGAGAGTAAATTTTAGGTATTTGATGCAGGTTTTGGATTATTTAAGTCTTGGATTTGATTTATATGTGGATGATTGCAGAAAATTTAAAGAACATAAATCGATGAAGGGAATGGGGAATTCCGCCCGGTGGTAGCGACGGTGGGAACTATTAGCGACGACACCTGAGCTTGCTGCTAGGGGTTTGGAAAATCACGAATCTGAGAAGGGTTTCATATATGGTTATGGATGAAGCTGATCGCCAGGTGGAGGTATTGGCTCGATTTGCAGCGACGGCCACCGTCAAACACCTTATTTGTAGTGGTGGCCAGATCTGAATAAACCATTAGTGTATAAACTTCCAGCGGCGGCCAGATCTGAAACCTCTAACGATCGTAGAGACGTTGAGAAAGAGAGGGGTGGTGGTGTTAGATCTAGAGAGACAGAGACGTTGATGGTGGCGGCGGCGGTGGTGGATTATGGTGGTGGTAAGAGAGAGTGTGTGTGTGTGAGAGAGAGAGAGAGTTGTGGTGGTGGTGGCAGTGGCAGTGGCGGTGGCGGATTATGGTGGCGGTAATGGTGGTGCTAATGGTGGTTATGGGTGATGTTTGAAGGTGAGAGTTGATGATGATAAATTTGTGATGTTTGATATGTACTGTACATATATGAATAAACAGGAAAGATTTTATCTTTTTATTTTTATTAGTTAATTATTTTAGGAATTAGTAACTAGTATAGGTAATTAAATACTTATATATAAAGTTACTGAAATACCCTTACTTTCAACTCAATGTTTTAACTGAGTTAGAGCCTTGGAGCAAACTGAAGATAAAATCAAAACATCGGGGAGTAAAATGGCTATTTTTAAAGGTTTGGGGCAAAACCGTTAAAACGACCAAACCACAGGGAGCAAAACGGAAGTTTACTCTTCTTTTTAATATGCATTAGATATGAATTTGAAAAGACCAAAAAGCCCTCACATGCATTGCATGTGAGGGCAATTAACCAAGAAAACAAACGTTGTTTGTGTTAAAGGTTATACTCTATTGTAAAACATGAACATAAAGGTTGGGTTTGACCAATTTCATAGTGAAAGGTATGAAGTGCAGTTTAGGTATAACATGAAGGTTGTTTTTTGCAATTTTGTCTTGATAAAAGTCTTGTGTGGAGTCAAACTAGAGATAAAATTTTTCTTTTGTTTTTGTTTTGACACTTCCATTTTAATACATGTTTGTTTGAAGAACCAATTGTAGGAACTAGGTTCACTTTTTATAAAATATAATTGTTGGAAATTTAGTGAAAATGAGTTTTTCACTAAATATTTTGGACATGAATAATATTTATATATGTGTTGTATAAATAATTATTTATGGGTTTGTGTTCAAACTATGTCCAAATAGAGCTAAGATGAATGAGATATCGAAGCTTGAAGTTGTATGTTTGGAACAAACAAAGATGAGAAAAATAGATTGAGATTTGTCATCTTGTCCCACATAGGTGGAATGACAAAACTTTAAGTGGTATATAAGGAGGAGCACTCCTTGAAGGCAAACACTAGTGGGGACCAAAGGGTGCACCGCACCTACACATATGCGCGCGTGATGTGGCCTATAAGCCCAATGTGGTGCGCTTTGAACTTCGCACACCGCCTTTGTATTTTTGCCCATGAGCGCGTGGTCAGATACATGGCGGGTCCGCTTATGGCGCACCCTTGGGTGGCGTAGGCGGATGCCTTGGCATGGCGCATGGCGCACGTCATTGGCTATGGCGAAGACTGCAAGTGGCACGCGAGTATGGATGGCGCATAACCAGGTGGCATCCTGGTATGCATAGTGGCATCCAATTAGCGCGTGGCGCAAGAAGGTGTGTCTCCGCGGAAGCGTAGTGTAGGCTCAACTAAGGCGCGCCTGCATGCGCGTTCGACCGGTCAAACCAGTCTACTTACTAGAGAGTTAATGTTAGACGGTTTCCACTAGTGCCATAAGTTGAATGGCAGTTTCTTTTTACTACCACTTATTAAGTTAGAATTTAATCCTTTTTATTACAAGATTAATGATCTTGTTAATTACAAGATTAATGATCTTGTTAATTACAAGATTAATGATCTTGTTTATGTCATCATTAAGAGGGTTGAATGAGTCTATGCATCTAATTATAAAATGAATATGGTTTATTCATTTGTGTAGAAAAAGAAAAATAGACACAACAAATTGGTCTTTTGTTCCTTGAAAATTTAGAGAGGAGCACTCTCTAAATTATTCTTTTCTCAACTTCATATTTTCCTAATTGTGTGAACACCAAATTATACCCGGTGCTATCTCGGGCATGAGAGTCATCTCCGGCAGTACACATACTGTTCCGGTTGTTGTACCCTGGGAGACAGACCGTCTGAGAGGAGGCGCGGAATCTGTTTTAAGGGAAGCGTGTTGAACACGTGCCTCAACCAAAAACTGTCAACAATTTTGCTTGTGTTGCAGCGGAGTTTCGATCTCGTAGATGCGGTTGAAGTTTTCCAAAGACATTGGCTTTGAATCAAGATTGGTACAATTATATTGTATTTTATATTCGTTTATTTAATTTTCGTAAACGATATTGTGCTAGTCGAATTTCCCACAAATAACGAGAGTCTCGTTATTATATATTTTGTAATACATTTTATAAAAAGTGAACCTAGTTCCTACAATCTTAAAACAGACTTTTGTGAAGATTGTTGCTACAATCTTAAATCCCTTCTCTACGAGGATTTAGGTTCACGAAAGTTAAAATATTTAATGGGATTTTTGTTAAAATCTTGAAAATATTTTTTGGAAAATATTTATTTAGTACAATGAGTCGGATTAATTTTATGATTGGAGTACAATCTTTAATCCGAATACCGGGTTGCAAAACGATTGTTTTGATTCAGGTTTTACAGTTCATGGGTTTTTTTCGTGTTTAGATAAACCGAACCATATACAAAATAATATGTATTCCAATATTTTTTGAAATACTAAAATTTTCTAATGAGCGTATTAGAAAAATATATTTTGTAACCCCATACAAAAATGTTTGTAACATTTTATTTATGTATTACAAACATGTTATAAACTTTAATTGGTATATTAATATTGGTTTAAATGTCTTGAAACACATATATTTTCTAATGAGTGTATTATAAAGTAATTTTTTTTATAAAATTACAAGTTTTAAAACATTTATGTATTCTAACAAGCGTGTTAGAAATAATTATTTTGAATAATAATAAGTTTTAAAACATCTATATGTTCTAACGAGCGTGTTAGGAACAATGTTTTAAAGACGGTTGGATGTTCTAACGAGCGTGTTAGAAACAATAGTTTAAAGACGTTTAGATTTTCTAACGGGCATGTTAGAAAAGATTATTATTACAAATAATTGTTAAACGAGCGTGTTTGAAACAATTATTTTGGATAATAAGAAATCTTGAAATGATTTCGTATTTTTTTATTTCTAATGAGCGTATTAGAAATATTTTTTTATAAACTTCAAAACAAAAATTGTAATAAGTTATTTCTAATGAGCGTGTTAGAAATGATTTAACGACTTTGGCAATTTTTAATATCTCTAACGAGCGGGTTAGAAAACGTTTATTTTATGTATGCCAAAAACGGCTTATGGCAATAAATGATCGTTTAATTCTAACAAGTGTGTTAGAATTTTATAGAATAATAAGGTTTAATATCATCTATTATATCTAATGAGCGTGTTAGATACGATGATTTTGTAAACCGAACTACTTAAAAGACGGTCAGATTTTCTAACGAGTGTGTTAGAAAAGATTTTTGTTGCAGATAATTATTAACAAGTGAGTTGGAAACAATTTATGGATAATAATTAACCTTGTAACGGTTTCGTCTGAACCTTTAAATTTCTAACAAATAAGTTAGAAACGGTTTTTTACATAAATGTTAAAACGGTTTCGTATTTGTTTATTTCTAATGAGCGTATTAGAAATAGTTTATATTTTTATAAACTTCGAAACAAATTCTGTAATCGTTT
Organism: Helianthus annuus; assembly: GCF_002127325.2. Classification (NCBI taxonomy): domain Eukaryota; kingdom Viridiplantae; phylum Streptophyta; class Magnoliopsida; order Asterales; family Asteraceae; genus Helianthus; species Helianthus annuus. Next base: position 30,879,983 of record NC_035449.2, on the reverse strand, counting down.
AATTCTAACGAGCGTGTTAGAAACCTTTTAATGATTTGCAATCGTTAATTTATAACGAGCGGGTTAGAACCGGGTTAACCATAATAAATTATTTAACATGATTTGTATCCGGTTTATATATTTTCTAACGAGCGTGTTAGAAAAGGTTTGTGTTTATTTCTAACGAGCGTGTTAGAAAACGTTCATTTAAATAAACCAAAATTGGCTTATGAGAATAAGTGTATTCGTTTTATTTCTAACGAGCGCATTAGTAACGGTTTACTTTATAAAAAACCGAATATTTTGAATGTTTGATAAACATTTAAATTCTAATTAGCACATTAGAATTGGTTATCATACAAACCACTCAATTTAATGATCGGTAATCGTTATTATCTAACAGCGGTTAGAAATGGTTTAAATATGATAAACCAACTATTAAAACGACGTGTATTCGTTTTATTTTTCAAACGAGCGAGTTTGAAATTGTTTTATTTAATAAACTATTATAAGGTTTATTGTTTTGATTTTAATCAAAACATAAATATATAGTTTATTTTTAAAACACTTGTAAAACGAGAAATGTTTTGAACGAATAAAACATGTCTTTGCGAATTATAAGTGATTCGATATACTTCCACGAGAAGTATAACGTCTTGAACCATATAATAGTCTCTGAAAGACTATTTAGTGAAAAACAACTCGATGTTGTTATAGACATAATAAGTTGCTTAACTACTTGCGAGTAGTTAATTGTAGATATTTTTGGACAACTTGTGATTATTCAAGTTTAGAGTTCCAAGATGAGGGAGTACCTCAAAACATGACACCGAACGAAATAATTGCGTTTATTTCGGTCAAAAGTGTTGAAGATAATAACACTTTGGCATTTGATGTTTAGATATCTTTAGTGTATCCGTTTTATTTTTGTCTACTTTTAATTTATTATAAATGGTAGACTATCGTTTGGGTTTATTTAACGTAAACAAATGGTTTAATTATAATAAAAGATAAATATTTATTTTGGACTACTAATAATTTGTCAAAAGGATACACATTCTGGTACAAAGTGTAAAAAGTAATTTACACAAACACAACGAGCGGGTTGTGATCATGACTTATGTAATAAGTCACAAATCAAACATCAAATGCATAAAGGCGTTGTAAGAAACGTGGTGAATGGTTTGAGATGAAATGCACGAAAACAAAATATGTCATCTAATGTTGAGAGCATCAACATGGAAATGCACATGTGAGTTTTTCATAGAATATAACATATGAAAGAAATATATGTTATTATTGTAAATGATTTTAATAAATTTAGAAAATTTATTAATGGAAATTTACAATAGTGATGGACTTGTAGATGTTTCTACCACCATCAGTGTTGTTTAAACTATGTGGAGGCTTGGTTCTCAATTTGGGAGAGTATCCCAATACATGGTATTAAACGAAACAACAACGTAAATGTATATATCACTATAGGCATACGTGAATGCTTTGTTGTTGAGAGTCAATCTAATTGGCTATATCTCAAGACTCAAGTGATTTTATACAAAGATTTTTCATCAAAGTGACTTGTATTAAGACTTATGTTTAAGTCTTTAGGAAGTCAATGGTGAAGCCTTGGAGATAAAAAGGCAAACGAGTTATGATCCTAATGGATGGAGTTAACTATGGTTTTGAGGCCTTCATAAAACGGATGGTTTTGGAATGGTGAAATAAAATTCCATTATTGTGTCTAAACTAAGAAAAGAATGTTTGGAAGAGATAGTGCGTTATCTCTTAAGGCTGTGAAGAATCAGAATGATGCATCTTCTGTTCACATGCTAAAGTATTGTGATCTAAAGCATGCTAGACTAATACTTGTTAATTTATATGCTCGACGGAGATTAAATTAACTTTAAACATTCAAAATATGTGATGACACAAGAATGAATTTTGTGCTAAAACAAAACTGTAAAGATAACCTCATTTTAGTCCTAAAGGATACTTAATTAAAATGCAAGCAATGTGGGGGGAGGAACCATTTAAGAAACACACCCTTTAGGGTATGAAGAAATGGTAGTTGAGAAGTTTTCTCAAACTCGAAATGAAAGGGAGAACCTTTCATCACCCCATTTGGATGTTATCCAATTACACTTAAATGTGGGGGTGGCTTGCATTTGAATGTGGAAATGGGAGTTGAGAAGTTTTCTCAAACTCGAAATGAAAGGGAGAACCTTTCATCGCCCCATTTGGATGATATCCAATTACACTTAAATGTAGGGGTGACTTGCATATATTGCAAACGCATGACCAAGTGGAATACACAATGGTTATATGGAGTCAATCGAGTAGATTGGACTCGAATGCCAATTGGTTAGATTCAAAATCTAGTAAGATGTCAGTCATGACACACCAAAGGCATGGTGAAAACGTGTCTAGCCATGAATTGAGTTTCATGTCATTCTAAAGACAAGGTACATAACTGGATCCAGGTTGAGATCACGAGTTATAAGTCTTATGAATCGACTAAAAGGCAAATGATGTGTGTAAAATGCAACATATAAATCACATCAATTAAGGCATAAAACTAACCCTTTTTAAGTACTAATGTTGGAAAAAGAGTGTTTTTGTCTTCCTTTTGTATTTTCAGGATGAAATGAGCTCAAAATCACAAAAGAAGCAAAAAGACAACTAATTCTACCATAAATACAAGAAAAGGAACAAAAGTAGACTGCCCGGACCCTCAATGGCACCTCCCAAAGCAAAGGAGAAGAAACAGAGTCTGAACACGCCCCGTGTCCAGCGAACACGGGGGCGTGCCCAGGAAGCAGCAGAAAAGACAAACCAGTAGAAGCTTCCATTGCCCACCACGGGGCCGTGTCCAGCGGGCACGGGGGCGTGGTGAAAGTACAGCAGGCGCATTAATTGTAATTCGCAATTACAATTAATGAAGAGAGAGAATGTCAGACGGGCACGGGGCCGTGTCCAGCGGACACGGGGCCGTGTCCAGCCTTCTGTTCAGCCTATAAATAGAGAAGCTTGGCTTCATTCTCTCTCATCCCTTGGCACACCACCTCTCTCACACTTCATCCACCACCCACCACCACCATAACACCATCATCCACCACCACATCCATTGTCCATCGTAGAGTGTGTGAGTCGTCTCGGGATCCAAGATTGATCGTAAGAGTTCTTGACAATCAAGGCCATGTTTGCCTAAGTCTCTTACATCACTTGGTGAAGACAAGTGTTTAGTATAATACTTTTTATTTTTAATCTTTTGCACTTTTTATTTGGTTTTGTATTAATGACTTTAATAACTAGTTACTTATGTTGAAGGTGATCTTTCCTTATCGTTTGTCCGTGGTGTCTTGGCATTATTTTACTGTCTATATAAAATAAAAGATTTTCACCATTCATATCTCCACGGTCTATATGGAGGTATGTTGGCTACCTGGTCGGGGGTTAAGGGAACGGTTTGGTAAGGGTTGTCACACCCTGGCTTTGCGGAAGCGTGGTTAATTTGGTGTGACTTCTTAATACCATAGCTTAATCAAAACAAGCTATATGAATTAAAAATATGCAAGATCATCCATTGAAAATAAAATATCGAAACATTGTCTTAACGGGTTAACACCCAACAACCATAACTTGTCTAAACATTACAAATGCAAACTTAAAGTAAACATGGTTCAGGGACTGTGACTTGTCCAGGAAAGAGTCACAAGCCTCGAACCCTGGATGACCTTGGGCCTAATGCAGCGGAAAACAAGCCATACCGCGCCAGATCGTTAGTTTCCTGAAATACATGTAAGTTGAAAAATCAACAATAATGTTGAGCGAGTTCATGCGAAAGTGCGTAAACAAACCTTTATCTTTATCAAAAACCTGGTATGTAGCAAATAAGGAAAAAGAAAAGAGATCACCAATGGTTTGCAAGGCCATTGATATGTGTGAAGTGCAAGTAGGGATGACTCAAACCTAGCGGATTTATGCGTCGGGCACTAAGTCACCCCGAGGTCCGTTATGCTGGACCTGGGGCTGGGCTCGCTACACCCAGATAGATCTACCGCTCTTGTCCCTCGGTCCTACTACGAGGATTAATGGCCTCAAGTTGTGCCTACCCACTCACATGATCTGAGTAACAAACCTCCTTACGCTAACCATACCATGTATAAACATATTCATAATCATTGTAACATGTATTTCACCCCCGCAGTTTATAAAACTGAAAACAGTTAAGAGAAAAGGGGGACATGAACTCACAGTGAGTGCGTCACAATACCAAGTAATCCAAATATCCAACTGCTGCGCAACGACCTACATGTGCTAATTCTATTAGACGGATGGCCGTGCCTTAGCTTTATAGTTTAATTTTTCGGGAAACGGTTAGACAACCGTTCCGTGTATATACTTGGTAGAAAATCTCCTTCCCAAGGATGGGGGAATTAATACATGCGTGTTTATAACATTAAGTCTCACTTAATATATTTTATTTCTCATTCCAAAATATAATTATTTTTCTCAAAAATAATATATTTTCTTTTTACATAATACTTTCCAAAATAATACGTTGACAATATCCGCATTCATGAATATTTCCGTATAAAGCGTAAGTTACGTTTTGGCGATTAGGTGGTAATAGTAATTACCGTTGTACTTATATGTTTGTCGGGAAGGCGTTGGTATTATTTTGGGTTCGACAAAGTTTGTAAATATTATTTTTACTCTAAAAATAATATTTATATATTTTCACAAAATAATCATAAACAGTGTGATGAAAAATATATTTATCGAATAAATATTTATCACGTTTAGTTTTTTGTGAAAATCCCACCTCCGATTATTTAATAAATAAAGTCATGGCGAAATATATTTTGAAAACATTTCAAAATAGTTTAACACTTGTAAATAATTCTAAGTGTTAGATTTTTAGAAAAATTTCGCCAGAGTTTCCCCTGTAACTGGAGGTGGCCACGCTTTCAAGCGTATCATTTTCTTTTACAAAATCACTTCAACAATTTCTTTAAATCAACCAATCAATTTCCAACACTTCAAACTAGTTTCAACACATTAACTCGTAGACTAGTATGTAAAATCACATTATTACATGAACTTGTAGTTTTTCTAAAACTATTGTGTAGATCTCGTTACATTTAGTGGATCTATGTATAAAATAGTTTAGTCTTGCAAAAACCCTGTTTTTGGAACAAATCACTCTTTACAACTTCCCGACAATTTTTATAAAAATTGTTATTTTGTCGGATCTTTCGTTTCACAAGTGTTCATACACTTGTAGTTTATAAAAATCATCTTTGTTAACATGTTATCCAACTTATATAAAACATGATTTTCTCGACACCCGGTTCTACGAATATACCACTTGTACATACGTAGATCGGCTCGTTTTAAATACTATTTTACATGTCAAAACACTTTTACACAAGTTCATGTTTCTCGTGTGGTGGAGTTTCACCTTTTAACCCTTGTACAAAAGAAACAAGTGTATGTCAAGATTCGGGATCTTAACAAAGTCGGGTTAAACGATGATAAGAGCCACCACATCGTAGATCGGGTCTCTACAACCAACATATTCGAATACTACGACTTTTACACGCGTTATATGCTTTTAACCAACAATATTCGGGTTTTTGTAGACTTTTTAGATTCAAAAGATGGGTTACCGACTTTTAACCGTTAAAAATCCTTTTAACCACTTTAGATACGTTCAAGAACAAGTTTTAAATGTTATACCTCTAGCTCGGGGCTAGGGAAGATCTTTGGCGAAAATGGCGTGGATAAAAGCAAATGAGCGTGGTCCTTCAACTTCCGCTTGCTTCAAGCTTCCTCGTACGTGATCCCCAACACTTGTGTACACTTGGAATGGCAAGACAAGAACTCGAAGATGGATGGTTGGGTGTGGTGGTTTACGGCCGAGAGAGGGAGGAGAGCAAGAGAGAGAGAGTTGGTGATTAGTGTGTGTGATCTGGTGTAGTGTGTGTGTGTTTATATAGAAAAATCAAGTGCCATCGTCCATCGGTTTCATGCTCTAGATATCCACGAAACTAATAAAATAATAAAAAGGTGTACCCTCTAGTTCCAAAGGGACCAAACCGGCCCTAAGGGGGGTGGGGTCACCCGGTTGGATCTTGATCGTTACGTTAGAGTTTAGTTTGGTTAAGTCGGTTACTTTTAGGGATTAACCCCGTTAGTTGTTTAATGCGCTATAAAGTGGGTGTTAGGGTAATCAGGGACCCTAACTGGCTCAGAAAAATACCAATAATATTTCTGGCAATATTTTTATGTTCCGGGTATAGTCCGGTTGTTCGGTTGGATAGTAATCCGTTAAAGCGCTTAAGTAATTCTTTAAGCGTTGTAAATAATATTTTTAGCGACACAATTTATTCTGCAAAGTGTCAGGAATAATTCCTCATATTTTGGCACTTTATTAGTTAGCTAGAAGCTAGTATGTAAATAAAAGTGCTGTGTTTTGTGCTTAGAATACGTTTTAGGCACATCCAATCTCTGTATCTTATTCCTAGAGACACAATTATACAACCCTTGTATTCCTACACACACTACGGGTGTAGTAAAATATTTCTGGCTCATTCAGGCCTTTAGAGGCAGTGTCTGCCTGATGCTGGCTATGTCAGCATGTTCACTAGGCTATCCGTTCAAATGCTACTGTGCTTTTGTGCATCATGTTTGTCACTAGAGTTCAGTAAGTAAATAATGTAGTGACAGGAAATCAAAGTATGATGCAGATATGTACATGTATCAACAATCAAGTAGCAGTTTATCAGAAATCTCAGTTAAGCACAGTAATTAGGCAACAATTAATAGTTAATTAAGTCGTACGGATACCTGGTTTTGTGAGGGTTGTCACATTCTCCCCCCGTTAAATAAATTTCGTCCCGAAATTTTAAATTCTGCTTGTAGAAGCAGGGTTCTCAGGAAATAAGTGGGGGTATTTCTCCTTCATTCGGTCTTCACGCTCCCAGGTGAACTCAGGACCATGTCTAGCATTCCAGCGAACTTTGACGAGCTTGACACTGCTCCGACGGGTCTTGTTAACTTTCCAATCCGTGACCTCGACCGGTTCCTCAACGAAGTGGAGCGTGTCGTCAATATGAATTTCGTCGGTAGGAATGGCAACGTTAACTTGAGTTGGACTTCTCTTCAGATTGGATACGTGAAATGTATAGTGAACATTATTCAGTTCGGCAGGTAGTTCCAACTTGTATGCTACGGTCCCAATTCTTTCCAAAACCTTGAAAGGACCAATGTAGCGCGGATTCAACTTCCCACGTTTCCCAAATCGTGCCACACCCTTCCAGGGTGTTACCTTCAACAAAACCATATCCCCAACCTCAAACTCCTGAGGTTTCCTTTTCAGATCTGCGTAGGTCTTCTGACGGTCACGAGCCGCACTAATGCGATCTCGGATTTGCGCGATCTTATCTGTAGTTTCCTGAACTACATCGGGACCTACTAATTGTCTATCGCCTGCGTCAGACCAACAAAGCGGCGACCTGCACTTGCGCCCATATAACGCTTCGAATGGCGCGGCACCAATACTGGTGTGGTAGCTGTTGTTGTACGAAAATTCAACCAGGGGTAAATGCTTATCCCAGCTACCGCCTAAATCCATCACACATGCTCTCAGCATGTCCTCCAACGTCTGAATTGTCCGCTCACTTTGGCCGTCGGTCTGCGGGTGAAAAGCTGTGCTCATATTCAGCTTTGAGCCAAAAGCTTCCTGGAAGGATTGCCATATCCTCGATACGAACCTCCCATCTCTATCAGAAATAATCGAGAGAGGTACTCCATGGCGTGTAACAATCTCTCTCATATAGATTTCAGCCAATTTGCTTGTATTATCCTTCTCGCGGATGGGTAAGAAGTGTGCTGATTTCGTTAAGCGATCCACTATCACCCAGATAGTGTCATGGCCTTTTGGCGTTCTTGGCAACTTCGTAATAAAATCCATGGAGATTTCTTCCCACTTCCACTGGGGAATTTTTGGTTGCTGCAGAAGTCCCGAAGGCTTCTGGTATTCCGCCTTAACTTTGGCGCAAGTTAGGCATTTGCTCACGTAAATAGCAACATCGCCTTTCATCCTAGGCCACCAGTAATAATCCTTAAGATCCTGGTACATCTTATCCGCTCCAGGGTGGATAGAGTACCGCGACTTGTGAGCTTCATCAAAGATAATCTCTCTTAAACCACCAAACAGAGGAACCCAAATCCTTTTCTCAAAACACAATGTTCCTTCCCTGTTTGGCATCAATAACTTCTCCATCCCACGGAGATACTCTGCCTCAAGGTTTCCCTCCTTGAGAGCTTCCTTCTGTGCTGCACGAACGCGCGAGGTAAGGTCGGTTTGAATTATCATCTCCATAGCCCTAACCCTTATGGGCTTGATTCCCTCTTTACGACTTAGGGCATCAGCGACCACATTCGCCTTCCCTGGATGATACTTGATCTCGTAGTCGTAATCGTTCAACAACTCGACCCATCGTCTTTGCCTCATATTCAACTCCTTCTGGTTGAATATATGCTGGAGGCTCTTGTGATCTGTAAAGATTGTACACTTCGTACCGTAAAGGTAGTGTCTCCAAATCTTCAAGGCAAAAACCACTGCGCCTAGCTCCAAATCATGAGTGGTATAGTTCTTTTCGTGCACCTTCAGTTGGCGTGATGCGTAGGCGATAACCTTCTGACGTTGCATCAACACACAACCCAATCCTTGACGCGATGCGTCGCAGTATACCACAAAATCGTCCGTACCTTCGGGTAGAGCTAAGATTGGCGCGTTGCAAAGCTTATCCTTCAATGTCTGAAACGCTTCATCCTGTTTGATTCCCCAATCAAACTTCTTATCTTTCTGCGTGAGGAATGTCAACGGTTGAGCGATCTTTGAAAAGTTCTCGATGAACCTTCGATAATAGCCATCCAAACCCAAGAATTGCCGAATCTCGGTTGGCGTCTTTGGCGTTTCCCAATCTTTGATCGCCTCGATTTTGGTGGGATCCACGTGGATTCCATCTCCATTCACCACGTGCCCAAGGAATTGCACCTCACGTAGCCAAAACTCACACTTAGAGAACTTGGCGTACAATTGTTCTTTCTTTAGCAGCTCCAGAATAGCTCTAAGATGCTGCTCGTGCTCAGCCTTCGTCTTCGAGTAAATCAAAATGTCGTCGATGAATACAATCACAAACTTATCCAAGTATGGCTTACAAACTCGGTTCATCAAATCCATGAACACTGTAGGTGCGTTTGTCAAACCAAACGGCATAACGAGAAACTCGTAGTGTCCATATCGAGTTCTGAAGGCTGTCTTCGGGATACTCTCCTCCTGTATCCGTAACTGATGGTATCCAGATCGAAGATCGATTTTTGAATAGAAGCTTGAACCTTGAAGTTGGTCGAACAGATCATCGATTCTTGGCAGGGGATACCTATTCTTGATCGTCAGCTTGTTCAACTCTCTGTAGTCAATACACATCCGAAAACTACCGTCCTTCTTCTTCACAAACAAAACTGAGCTCCCCAAGGCGAGAAGCTTGGTCGGATAAAACCCTTGTCTAACAACTCTTGAAGTTGTGTCGACAGTTCTTGCATCTCAGACGGAGCAAGTCTGTAAGGTGCCTTAGCCACAGGCGCAGCGCCCGGAACTAAGTCGATGCGAAACTCCACTTGCCTTTGAGGTGGCAAGCCAGGCAAGTCTTCTGGAAAGACTTCTGGGTAATCCCTCACGACAGGGATGTCTTCGATCTTCGACTCAGCAGCCTTCTTATCCACAATGTGTGCTAGAAAAGCAACACATCCTTTCCTCAAACACTTCCTTGCTTTCAGGCAGTTAATCATCCTTAACGGCGTCTCACGCTTCTCCCCATGAACAACAATGGTCTCACCATCGTCGGTCGGGATACGAATAACCTTCTCGTGACAAACTATCTCTGCTTTGTTACTCGATAACCAATCCATCCCTACTACCACGTCGAAGCTTCCCAACTGGACTGGTAGTAGATCGAGAGCAAACTCACGCTCTCCCAGCTCGATTACGCAACCTCGAATCACCTCGTTAGCTTCCACTAACTTCCCATTCGCTAATTCGATCGAGTATGGAATATCTAACTTACTAGCGGCTAAACCAAGCATGTTTCTAAATTCTAGCGATACGAAGCTATAATCGGCACCAGTATCAAACAAAACAGATGCATAGCGTTGGTTTACAGGGAACGTACCAGTGACAACGTTGGGATCCTGGCGCGCTTCCCTGGCTTCCATGTTAAATACTCTTCCGCGTGCCTGGTTTAATTCTGGGCAATTCCTCTTGTAATGCCCTTGATCTCCACAATTAAAACATCCGGGCCTCTGCCCGTTTCCACCATTGTTTCCTGCTTGATGGTTTCCCTGGTTCCGATTCATGGCGCCCGCTTGGTTAGCATTGTTGGCACGGTTCCCATCACCTCCCTGGTTTCCTTGTGGGCGGTTCCCATTACCACCACGGTTACTCCTATTCCCATTTCCTCCTTGGCCTCCCCGGCCAGCATTAGCCCAACAGAAATCCTTCGTATGACCAGTCTTCCCACATGATTCACAAACTCTCAGGCTGCAACGACCAGAGTGATGTTTTTGGCATGAGTTGCACTTGGGATGTGCACCCATGTATCCCTTCCCTTTCTTTCTACCACCAGCTGAATCCTGAGCTGGCGCACTCAATTCTCCCTTTTTAACCACCATCCCGGTGCTCTGCTTGAAATTCGAAAACTTTCGCTTATTACCACCAGATGACTCCACATGAGTCTCTTTCTTCTTGGGCTCAACCCCATCAAACTTGTTCAACCGAATCGCCTCTTCGGTGAGAGCCACACTCAAATCAATGGCTTCAGTGATTGTCACTGGTTTGGAAGAAGTCACCATGCTGATTATCTGAGGAGCCAATCCCCAGATGAAGCGTTCAATCCTCTTGAACTCCGGTGTAACCATGTAGGGTACCACGTGCGACAAATCGTGGAACCTCTGGACATACTCAGCTATCTTGGAACCTTCCATCTTTAGGTGCCAGAATTCGGTCTCTAACCTCTGAATTTCAGCACGAGAACAGTACTTCTTGCGCATGAGCTCTTTCAACTCTGTCCAGGTCAGTGCGTAAGCTGCGGCTTCGCCAAGGGTCTGGACCTGTGGATTCCACCAGGATAGGGCTCCATCCACAAATAGCCCTGAGATGTAAGTGACTTGCTGATCCACAGCGCACTTGCTCATGCGAAGTACGGACTCGGTCTTCTCTGCCCAGCGGACGAAAGCAACAGCACCACCTGTGCCGTCGAAGTTTATGGGCTTACAGTCCAAAAATTGTTTGTAGGTGCACCCTGCACATACATTACATCATAGGAACGGCATTAGCATCTGCTAAAGGAATCCATTTAGGCCATGGTATGTCTTAATGACTTAGGGTTACCATGAGGAGGATTTTGGTTGCCGTTGATGTTCGAGCTACTTCCGCTTGGTCCTCCTTGCGAGGCAGCATATTGAGCAATGGCGGCAGCAATAACTTGTTGTAGTTCTTCAGGAGTAGTGGGCATCGGCTGAGGTTGTCGTCTTGGTGCCATCTTCTAAAGATGCGTACGTCGATTAGGCCATAATAAACATACGTATATAGTAATAATAATATATAACATCTCATGTTATCAATACATCACACACAACATCCCATGTCCCAACATCCCATGTCACAAAACATAAATAAGCAATCAAGTGAATCAGATATGGTGAGAATACGGCGATTGTTATATATATCGAGACCATAATGTGGTAAGGGTATCAGTACGTCACTGTATCGTACAATCACAAATCAAATAGGGGCTACATCACCCCTGTCAAAAACAATATCACATCAATGTCACATACATCCAGTACATCAACAAACATCAACAAAAATCAGTATCGTCAGATGGTCTCCCAAAAGGCTGTGCAGTCACAATCGCGGTCGTCTCACCATCGTCTACCACTATGGCACCAATGAGCCCTATGCGGATGGGGGTGGAGGAGGGGGAAAGTGAGCGTAAAGTAAGCGGCGTAAATGAAGCCAATCCTCCTCCATCGCCTGCTGAGCGCGAATAACAGAAGCGATCTGCTGCTCCATAGTCGTAAGTCGGGCAGCAAAGTCAGGAGGTAATGATCGAAAAGGCTGAAAAGATGAAGATGTCTGACCAAGATATGGACCAAAAGATAGCTGAGCTCTCTCAAGCTCCTGGAGTCGCTGTGTATGGGAATCATGCTGATGGACAAAGGACATCAAGACGTCCTCTATGGTATGTCCCATATGGAATGGATGATATGGATCAGTGGGTGGCATCGGTGAGGAAGATGACCAAAGCAGTGGCGTGCTGGTGGGATCGAATGGTGCTACATGAACAGAAGATGGAACAGGTGTCATCTGAGGTACGAAAGGCATAGGCATCGGTATGTGCCCAAAGGGGTGGGCTGAAGAGCCCTCTCCAGGCCCTGCTGGAGGTACAAACGGTGGGATCTGAAATGTGAAATCAGTATGATGTGCCTCAGTGTGGTGTGGTGGAAGCGGTGGAACATCCTCGTCAGCCGGTATCCAACCGTGCTGAGCCTCCTCATCAGGTGGATCCATATGCTCTGCAAATAGAGCGTGCTCAGGCTCAATGGGTACAGGATCAAAAGGAGCAATGACAGGATCAACATGATCAATATGATGGTCAACAGGGACGTCAGCAATCAAAGGTGGGTCAACAAAAGGATCAACAGCATGATCAGCAACTAACAAAGGGACATCATCAACAGGAAGATCGCCAACAGGCGGGTCAGCCAAAACGGGCTCAATAGGAACGTCAGCATGTACCAAGTCATGCTCATGCACAGGATCGAAAGCAGCTGCCTGCTCTGGGGCTACGGCAGGCTCCGGGTCGTCAAAAGCCATGTCAAAATCAAACTCTGGATCAAAGGGATCGATAGGATCGACGGGATCAACAGGGTCCTCCATATGATGGTCCATAGGAATATACTCAATGTCGCGGTCAGGATCAAATCCTGGAGGAAAAACGGGATCGGAATCCTCAATATCGTCGTGCTCAAACACAAAGCTCGGAATGGGGGCGGCAGAAGATGCCTGATCAGGGTCCGAGTCATGAACAAAATGCTGAATGCTCACCTCGTGAGACGGAGGAGAAGCCACAGACTCAAAGGAGTCTGGGACTGGTGAGTGAACGGGCGAGTCTCCAGCTGGGGCATCAGCAATCATCAAGAGACCGCCAGCGGGTAAAGGGGCTGCATCAGGAACCTCGTCCTCAAAAGGCTCGTCCTCGTAGAGATCAATGTCGCCGTCAGCCTCGGCGTCTAGTAATAGCTCGTGTGCTGGGTAAGAAGCAAGAGGAATCGGAGCTGGAATCACAACAAGGGGAAGATACTCAGCAGGATCGCCATCAATAGGCTCATAGGCACCCTCGGGTAAAGCGAAGGGCAAGGAGTCATCAGTATGCTCATCAATGCCGTCGGGTAGAGCGAACGGCTGTGTAAGTCCCGTTTAACCGGATCTTTCAATGATATCAAACAACACCAAGTTTGTGCGGAATCCAAACTTGATGTGATTCAAGAACAAATCGAAAATATGAAAATACGAACCGAAAATATGGAAACGAAGAACAAACCGAATCACCTTTAAACTTGCACACGATTCTATTACTTTGACAAGCAAAATCGTCTGGTACAAGTTCACCACCAATTGCCTCTCTCTCTCTAGAGAAATTATAACTATGAATGTCCAACCCTAAAACAAGTAGAAAACTTGTTTATATACTAACCTAAGCCCACTTCCCTACATGGGCTCCCCTTGGGCCTGCTTGGCCCACATGGCCTAAAGCTTGGCCCAAGTGACCTGTAAAGGTCCAAAACCTAATATAACTAACCCAGTAAAGCCCAGTTCGTAACCATAGCCCGTTGGATTAATTTGATGCGTCAGTCTCACACTTTAGGTCCTAACAATCTCCCCCTAGACTGATGCCATCAAATTGTCTTCATAACTTGAATTCAGCAACGTCTTCAACGAAATCTATGGTTGTCTCTAAGCTGCAGATGTTGTGGAAGTTCTTGACTTCTGAACTCTCAGCACTGGGCCTCTATCTTCAGATTTTGTGGTTAGCTTCATATCAGGATTTCGATCAGCATTTGCTTGAAAATCTTTGTCAAAAAGAATGTGAGAGGAGGATTCTCAACAGCACTTTTCTTCTTCAGTCTTTGTCTTTCAAGCAGGTTCACGGTACTTCTTCGAATGTACTTTCACTGTCAGACGACATCTCGTATCCGGTTCTTCTGACTCAGGTACATCTTGTTGTTGTGATGCTTTGGGCTTCTTCAGCAACTAACAGCATCTCAATCTTCATCAACCCCTGTTCTTGATTGAAATCAAGTTCTGCACATGCTCACAAACTCATAAGCAAACATTTCTTATACAACAGGGAGAGTACCACATGAACACTAGGTACATCCAAGTACTTTTACTCGGATTTCACAATTTAAATTCTTTCAACTTTTGATGATCAGTCAAATCTTCAAGAACAGTTATTTTTTTTTAATTTTTAAGAGAAACAAATAAACACACTATTTTTGGATTTTTGAATTTTTCTATTTTTAATTTTTAAGTGTGACAACTGTGTTCTGTAAGCGTCGTATAATGTAAAACAATGTGAATTATCAATAAAACAATGTGCTTTGGTGTTATTATGTGTGTATTTATGTTTGATGATTTTACAATTTGATTCGACTCCGATTTCAAGCTTTAAATCGCTTTCTAGAGGGTTATATGCAAAACTGGTGCATAAACGCAATCAGTTTAACGCAACGTGCACTCCGGAACTATGACGTAAGCTTAACATACCATAAATATCCTTTACATAACTTAGAAATAAGTTCCAAAGGATTCTGTATGGCAAAAACATGATCATTTAAACTAAAGGACTATTTACGACAAAACTGCGAAACTAACGCTGGTGACCAGCCGGATAATATTTAAATCCAAAAAATATTCTGTTATGATTAAAAATTTTATTTTTATCAGGTCCGTGTTGAAAAATAAATTAAAACGCCTAAAAACGCTAATTTTTCAAGTTTAAGCGCGTACCGCGTGTTTCTGCGCGACACAGTGCTTCTACTGCAAAACGCAGACAACGCAGCCAGTCTTGGCAACTGAAATTTATTCCAACAATATTTTGGCAGGTTTATTTTTGTATAATAATAAAAATAAATTAGAACGCCATAAACCGGGGTTTAAACGCTAGATAAAATACCCGGTATTTAGTTAAACACCCGTTTTAGACTACTTATGGCATGGTTGTATAAAAATTTACACTTTGGTCCCTCCCCCATCTAAATTTCGGTCACAAGTAGGTGGACCCCAACAAATATTTTGCCAAGATTTTTTTTTATTATAATTGATCTTTCTTGGATTCTATGTGATTTCCTTGGAAGTTGTAAGATTCTTGTCTAGATTTTTGCCTATATATACCCACCATACTCCACACAATACTTGCACTCAACCTCCCTTCTCTCCTCTCACTCCCAACCGTCCCCATCCCTCTCTCTCTAACTTCACCTCCTTCAAAGCTTTGTTCATCACCTTCAAGTCCCATTTCTAAACAACCTTCAAGTGGTGTGAAGATTCAAAGGTGGTCTCAAGGTGATCTCTAGTGATTCAAGCTTCCCATCATCTTCACACTAGAATTTCTACCCTAGCCTTGTGCTAGTAGTAAGTCCCTTCACACCATTGTTTTCATCTTGTTCCTTGTTATGATGACGATAATCAAGTAACACAAGAAAATGAACACTAAAAAGATGAACATGAAATCCTGCACAAAAACCCTATATAAAAAGTTTGTAAGAAGTTGAAATCTGGTTGGTTTAGGGTTGGTTAAAGCATGATTGAGGTTTGAACATTAAATCATCAATAAACCATGGTTAGGGTCTTCGTTGATGCATTTTAGAAACTTCTACCATGTAAACAGCTTGCTGAGTTGTATTTCCAGCCAACTTCAACAGGCTGTAACTGGACCATTTTAAATCGAAAAACGGAATTTCTAAAGCCTAAAATGAGTATTTTGGAATAACTAAGCAAATGGCACTGGAATCATAACTTTTCGAGACCGTTTACTATTTTTAAAAGGTTATTTTTGGACAGCAGCTCAAGCTGCATTTTTATGGCAGAAAAAGTATGACATTTTCGGAGTCACAACTTAAGACCTGAATAAAATCAACTCATGAATTTTTTACAGTAGATGGACACCGTTGTCAGGACGACCCTCCAACTGGAATTTCGTCAAACGGACTTACGGTTGATTTTTAGTGAATATTTCCGTAAACTGCGATCAGAAGGTAACAAATCTGATTGCAGTCGAGAAAATGATTTTTTATAAAATATGGGTAACGAATTGGACTTTGATATTTTTACACAATAAATTTTGGAACATATGTCATATTCTGTAAAAATTTGGTGATTTTTAGAAAAGGCTAACTATTTTATAAAAATCCTCGAAAACAGTCCGGTTTCGAGTTATAAAGCTGAAATGAAGTATGCAACGTTTTGTTTGTCGATATGTCGGTTTGGTGATTGAAAATGAACTATTGGTTTTATATAAAAGAAAATGATATGCTATTAAAGCATGGACACCTCTATTTACAAAGGAGACCATGGCGAAATTTTCCGAAAATCCAACACTTAGTAAATATATTCTAGACAAAAGTTTACTAGAGCATTGAATGGACAAATATCCCAACATGTCATATGATTAAGTTAAAACATTAACTATTTTAACAAATAATTACCACACGGAACAATATAAGAAACGTGACCCAAAATACTAAACTCTAAGCCAAGGCACGACCCACTCGTCTAATAGACATTAGTACGTTGTAGGTTGTCGTGTAGCGGACAGGGTTTGAGATTCGATTCAAGACGCACTACTGTGAGTACATAGACCCCTCTTTTACTGTTTTCCAAACATTTTGGGGTGAAACACATGTGCCTACTTGTTACTTTCATGCTTTCCTATTTTCATGTCATATACTTGCTATGTTCATTAGTACACTTATAGTACATGATTTACATTATATCGTCTTGCTATGTATGTTTACTTAGCATACTTAGTACATTGTTTTCATATAACATGCTTACATTTGGTATAACATTTGGTTTGTGCAAACGGGACTTATATACGTTCATTAACATTAGCTACGCCGCTCGGTAGTAAGTAATGGTACCATAGGACTTGACAAATCCCGTTCCTGACATCCTAGGTTTGTTTGGGTGTAAGGAATGACCGAATCCGAAAACATTTCTTTTGATAACCTTGACTTAGGGTTATCCGTCTGTCTCAAGGCTTGAATGTATGCGTTTAACTTACCACATAAGTGTTAGTATCAATTAAACATGCATTTACTTTGCAAAACATAACTTTTTGATATATTCAAAATACTTTGTTTTGTACATTTTTACATTTGGTTTATGTGACTACACTTTGCTTACCATACATAACATTTGTTGACTACTTTTGGACTTGTACATTTTACACAACAACATATTTTTCAAGACTTTGGTTTACAAAATAGTCTGTTTTATACAAACTCATATTACTTGGTTATTCATTTAACCATATATTATTCTTTCATTTATACACATCTTCTGATCTTATCGCTTTTCAAATAATTTACGAAACAAAACAATTTACAAGGTTCATGACAAAATTTTATTAAACATTTTCTTAAAACATAAGTCATGAATCCAATTTTCATAAAACCTATGTATCTCACAGGCATTTTTATGCTGACGTACCTATTTTCACATGTGTTTCAGGAGCTGTTGCTTAGGATGTTCGTGACACACTAGGGCGGACCTATGCCTTAGAGAGTAAAATAAAGATGGAACTAGTTTAATTATGTGATGAACACTTTGTTTCAGTTAATTTAAGACTATGTAACCTTTGCTTGATGAATAAAACATAACTTTTAATTACCATGGTTGTGAAACAAAAATTCTGTTACAACACTCCCCGACGTTTCCGCCACGATTTGTTGTTTTACGTGGTCGGGGTGTGACAGAAGAGTTGGTATCAGAGCCAATGGTTATAGGGAATTAGGTTATTAGTAATGCTTTGACCTAGACTATAACCTTTCTAGGACCCCAACACAAGTTGTCTTGTGTTTAGATTTTAAAACATGCACTTCACCTATCCTTAGGTGATTACCAAAAAAACCAATACATAATGGAAGGCACGAAGCCAAAATGGATCATTAATCTCTTAAACCCTCCAAGTCTTCAAAATCTCGTCAAAGTTTTGGGTTCTAAATAGTGTGAACACGTGCAAACTGGAAGAGTGAATGCCTGTACCCTGAGTTTTCTGTCTAAGGCTAGAGTGTTCGTACAAATCCACATAATCGGACCAGTCACTCTTACCTGGGAACTCTTGGGGTGAGTGTTCACTTATAGGCGAGCATGTCTTCGCGAAGCATTATTTTTGACCCATTTACTTTGATTAGCCACTGTGTGTCGTTTGTCTGCTTTGTGATACGGACGAATGACCACCATCTTTGCTTTTGTTGATTTCTGTTTCATCTCATTCTTTTCATCTAACCTTCTCACCTGTCTCCTCTCATGTTTCCTCTTTTTAGAATGCCTCCTCGACGCGAAAATCCGCTACCAAATGCCGAACTGGCGGAAATCATCGCGCAGCAGATGGCTGCTGCGTTCCCAAATCTTATTGCTCAGTTGAACCAAGCTAACAACAACAACGCTCCATGCAATTTCAAGAGTTTTAACTCGGCTAAACCGCTCAAGTTTAGTGGTTCTGAGGGAGCAACTGGGCTTCTTCAATGGTTCGAGAGCATTGAGAATACTTTTCGTCACGTTCAGTGTCCTGATAATCGCAAAGTCGAGTTTGCTTCCAGTGTGTTTCAGAAGAGGGCGCTTACATGGTGGAACGGGGTTATGAGAGACCGTGGTGCAGAAGTTGCTCTAGCACAAACATGGGCTGAACTTAGGACTCTTATGATGAGGGAATTTTGTCCTCGTCATGAACTGCGAGCCTTGGAAAGGGAGTTTGATGACTTGAAACAGGATAATGGCGAGCATCGGGCATATACTGATAGGTATGAGGAGCTGAGTTTGTTGTGCCCAACAATGGTTACCCCACTCGATAAGGCTATCGAAAGGTACATCGATGGTCTACCTGACTCAGTGCAAGACATCGTTACTGGTAGTAACCCTACCACAGTCCGTCAGGCGATCGAGTTAGCAGCGACATTGACTGAGTCGCAGATTCGGAAGGGTAAGTTGCACAGGAAGGGGGAGAAAGGTAAGAAGCAGGCGTCTGACAAAGAGGATAGCAAGAAAGGTAAAAACAAGAAGGGTAAGGATTCTGGTTCCTCGAAGGGTTCTAGGAAGCGAAAGGCTTCCCAAAACTACGCCGTTACCGCACAGGCCCAAGCTGCACCAAATCAGCCTGCGCAACCACTTGCCAAGAAGCCTTATCTAGGCAATGCACCTTTGTGCAACAGGTGTAACGGTCATCATCAGCCACACCTCCAGTGTCGTCAATGTACCAACTGTGGAAGACCTGGTCATCTTGCTGCTTCATGCCGCATTCCTGCTAATCAGAATCGGGCAGCTCAGAACCCGGCTCAACAAGTTGCCCAGCCTCTTGCTCAACAACGAGGTCAAGCTGCACGACCTCACTACCCACCAGGTTCTTGTTATAACTGTGGGGATCTGACACACTACCGTAACCAATGTCCAAGATTGATGAATGCGAATCCAACTCAGGCTCAGGCTCGAGGTCGAGTCTTCAACATGAATGCACAAGAGGCGCAAGCGGACAATGAAGTGGTTAACGGTACGTTCTTTGTTAATAATCAACCCGCATCTATTCTTTTTGATTCTGGTGCCGATAAGAGTTTTGTGTCGTTATCTTTTGAGCCATTGCTTCGCGTGTCTAGAACGAAACTAGGTAAGCCTTTGACAGTAGAAGTTGCGAGTGGTAATCCTGTTGTTCTTGATTCTGTTCTTCGCAATTGCCAATTGAACCTTAACGACCATCTTTTTCCTATTGACCTCACACCTATGCAACTTGGAAGCTTCGACATTATTGTGGGTATGGATTGGTTAGCCAAGCATCACGCGGAGGTAGTTTGTTTTGAGAAGATTGTTCGGGTGCCGCTTTCGTCTGGCGAGACCCTACAGGTTCGTGGTAAGAAACCTGCTAGTAGTCTCAAGCTCATGTCTTGTACTCAAGCTCGGAAGTATCTGCGAAAGAACTATGTGGCCTTCTTGGCACATGTTACGGCAGATAAAGACCAAGGTAAGCCTATTCAAGATATCCCTGTTGTTCGGGATTATCAGGAGCTGTTTCCTGAAGAGTTGCCTGGTCTACCCCCAGCACGCCAAGTCGAGTTCCGTATCGATCTCGTACCTGGTGCAAATCCTATTGCCAGAGCTCCATATCGTCTTGCACCGTCTGAGATGCAAGAGCTATCTAAGCAGCTTCAGGAGCTTTCTGATAAAGGTTTCATCCGTCCTAGCTTTTCACCTTGGGGCGCTCCCGTTCTTTTTGTCAAGAAGAAGGATGGATCCTTCAGAATGTGTATCGATTATCGTGAGCTGAATAAGCTTACTATCAAGAATCGATATCCCCTACCTCGCATTGATGATCTCTTTGACCAGTTACAGGGTGCTACTTGCTTTTCGAAGATTGATCTTCGTTCTGGGTATCATCAACTTCGTGTGCATGAAGAGGATATACCCAAAACAGCATTCCGCACTCGATACGGGCATTATGAGTTCACAGTCATGCCATTCGGTTTGACCAATGCTCCTGCTGTTTTCATGGACTTGATGAATAGGGTCTGCAAGCCTTATTTGGATAAGTTCATCATCGTTTTCATTGATGATATCTTGATTTATTCTAAGACGCGAGCTGATCACGAGCAACATCTTCGTCTTACTCTGTAACTCCTAAAGAAAGAGCAACTTTTTGCCAAATTCTCCAAGTGCGAATTTTGGCTTAAGGAAGTTCAATTTTTGGGACATATTGTCAACGAACAAGGTATTCATGTAGATCCCTCCAAGATCAGTGCGATTAAGGATTGGGATACGCCAACTACTCCTACTGAGGTTCATTCTTTTCTTGGTCTTGCGGGTTATTACCGCCGCTTCATCGAGAACTTCTCAAAGATTGCAGTTCCTCTAACTGCTCTAACTCAGAAGAACAAACCCTTTGAATGGGGTTATAAGCAAGAAGAAGCGTTTCAGACCTTGAAGCGGAAGCTTTGTGATGCACCTATTCTGACTTTGCCTGAGGGCAATGATGATTTTATTGTTTACTGTGATGCATCGAAATTGGGTCTTGGCTGTGTTCTGATGCAAAGGAACAAAGTCATAGCCTACGCATCTAGACAATTAAAGGTACATGAGAGAAACTACACCACTCATGATCTTGAGTTGGGTGCAGTTGTCTTCGCTCTCAAAATCTGGAGACACTATTTGTACGGTACAAAATGCGTGGTTTTCACTGACCACAAAAGTCTTCAGCATATCTTCAACCAGAAAGAACTTAACATGAGGCAAAGACGTTGGGTCGAACTCCTAAACGACTATGATTGCGAAATTCGCTACCATCCTGGTAAAGCGAATGTCGTGGCTGATGCATTAAGTCGTAAGGAACATACTAAGCTTCATTGCGTTCGTGTTCAATCTGCTATCCAAGCTCGATCTGATATCCAAGCACGCATTACTCAGGCTCAACAGGCTTGTGTTTCACAAGACTTGATGGGTAAGGAATTACCCTATCACATTAAGCCTGATCTTGTGCTGAAGGAAGATGGATCGTACTATTTCATGGACCGTTTGTGGGTCCCAAGCCAAGATGATCTTCGCGCTTTGCTTATGGATGAGGCCCATAAGTCTCGTTATTCTATTCATCCTGGCTCAGACAAGATGTATAAGGATCTTCGTACTCGGTATTGGTGGCCTGGTATGAAGAAAGACATTGCCTTGTACGTTTCGAAATGCCTTACTTGTCTTAAGGTTAAGGCTGAACACCAACATCCTGCTGGTCTTTTAGAGCAACCAGAGATTCCAGTTTGGAAATGGGAAAACATCGCTATGGATCTCATTACTAAACTTCCGCGCACTAAGAAAGGTCATGATGCCATCTGGGTAATTGTGGATCGTCTTACTAAATCAGCGCATTTCTTGCCAATCCGTGAGGATTTTTCTGCTGAAAAGTTAGCTAAAATCTATGTGGATGAAATTGTATCTCGACATGGTGTTCCTTTGAACATTATTTCTGATAGGGATGCTCGCTTCTCTTCTCGATTTTGGAGAACCATGCAATCTGCCATGGGGACCCAACTCAATCTGAGCACAGCCTATCATCCACAAACAGATGGCCAAACTGAAAGAACAATCCAGACTTTGGAGGATATGCTTAGAGCTAGTGTGATCGACTTTGGTGGTAGTTGGGATTCACATCTTCCATTGATTGAATTTTCCTACAACAACAGTTATCACTCCAGCATCAACATGGCTCCTTTCGAGGCTCTCTACGGTCGAAAATGTCGTTCACCAGTCTGCTGGAATGAGATAGGTGAGGCTCAGCTTACTGGACCTGACCTCATTCTGGAGACAACTGACAAGGTAAAGAAAATTCGTGATAACTTACAGACAGCTCGAAGCCGTCAAAAGAGTTACGCGGACCTAAAACGCAAGCCCTTGGAATTTCAAGTCGGTGATCGTGTATTACTTAAGGTCTCACCTTGGAAAGGTGTCATCAGATTTGGAAAGAGAGGAAAACTTGCACCTAGATATGTTGGACCATTCAAGATCGTTGAAAGAATCGGTAAGGTAGCCTACAGACTTGAGTTACCTCCTGAACTTAGAAACGTTCACCCAACCTTCCATGTGTCCAATCTCAAAAAGTGTTTAGCTGACGAGAACCTCCACATACCGCTTGACGAAATACGTGTTGATAAAACACTGCATTTTGTCGAGAAACCTGTGGAGATAGTGGACCGTACATTCAGGCAGTTGAAGAACAAACGGATTCATTTGGTCAAGGTTCGCTGGGAATCCAAACGTGGCCCTGAGTTTACTTGGGAACGTAAGGACCAGATGAAGGCGAAATATCCGCATTTGTTTTCGCAAGTTTCCTCTAAATAAAATTTCGGGACGAAATTTCCTAAAGTAGGGGAGACTGTGACAACTGTGTTCTGTAAGCGTCGTATAATGTAAAACAATGTGAATTATCAATAAAACAATGTGCTTTGGTGTTATTATGTGTGTATTTATGTTTGATGATTTTACAATTTGATTCGACTCCGATTTCAAGCTTTAAATCGCTTTCTAGAGGGTTATATGCAAAACTGGTGCATAAACGCAATCAGTTTAACGCAACGTGCACTCCGGAACTATGACGTAAGCTTAACATACCATAAATATCCTTTACATAACTTAGAAATAAGTTCCAAAGGATTCTGTATGGCAAAAACATGATCATTTAAACTAAAGGACTATTTACGACAAAACTGCGAAACTAACGCTGGTGACCAGCCGGATAATATTTAAATCCAAAAAATATTCTGTTATGATTAAAAATTTTATTTTTATCAGGTCCGTGTTGAAAAATAAATTAAAACGCCTAAAAACGCTAATTTTTCAAGTTTAAGCGCGTACCGCGTGTTTCTGCGCGACACAGTGCTTCTACTGCAAAACGCAGACAACGCAGCCAGTCTTGGCAACTGAAATTTATTCCAACAATATTTTGGCAGGTTTATTTTTGTATAATAATAAAAATAAATTAGAACGCCATAAACCGGGGTTTAAACGCTAGATAAAATACCCGGTATTTAGTTAAACACCCGTTTTAGACTACTTATGGCATGGTTGTATAAAAATTTACACTTTGGTCCCTCCCCCATCTAAATTTCGGTCACAAGTAGGTGGACCCCAACAAATATTTTGCCAAGATTTTTTTTTATTATAATTGATCTTTCTTGGATTCTATGTGATTTCCTTGGAAGTTGTAAGATTCTTGTCTAGATTTTTGCCTATATATACCCACCATACTCCACACAATACTTGCACTCAACCTCCCTTCTCTCCTCTCACTCCCAACCGTCCCCATCCCTCTCTCTCTAACTTCACCTCCTTCAAAGCTTTGTTCATCACCTTCAAGTCCCATTTCTAAACAACCTTCAAGTGGTGTGAAGATTCAAAGGTGGTCTCAAGGTGATCTCTAGTGATTCAAGCTTCCCATCATCTTCACACTAGAATTTCTACCCTAGCCTTGTGCTAGTAGTAAGTCCCTTCACACCATTGTTTTCATCTTGTTCCTTGTTATGATGACGATAATCAAGTAACACAAGAAAATGAACACTAAAAAGATGAACATGAAATCCTGCACAAAAACCCTATATAAAAAGTTTGTAAGAAGTTGAAATCTGGTTGGTTTAGGGTTGGTTAAAGCATGATTGAGGTTTGAACATTAAATCATCAATAAACCATGGTTAGGGTCTTCGTTGATGCATTTTAGAAACTTCTACCATGTAAACAGCTTGCTGAGTTGTATTTCCAGCCAACTTCAACAGGCTGTAACTGGACCATTTTAAATCGAAAAACGGAATTTCTAAAGCCTAAAATGAGTATTTTGGAATAACTAAGCAAATGGCACTGGAATCATAACTTTTCGAGACCGTTTACTATTTTTAAAAGGTTATTTTTGGACAGCAGCTCAAGCTGCATTTTTATGGCAGAAAAAGTATGACATTTTCGGAGTCACAACTTAAGACCTGAATAAAATCAACTCATGAATTTTTTACAGTAGATGGACACCGTTGTCAGGACGACCCTCCAACTGGAATTTCGTCAAACGGACTTACGGTTGATTTTTAGTGAATATTTCCGTAAACTGCGATCAGAAGGTAACAAATCTGATTGCAGTCGAGAAAATGATTTTTTATAAAATATGGGTAACGAATTGGACTTTGATATTTTTACACAATAAATTTTGGAACATATGTCATATTCTGTAAAAATTTGGTGATTTTTAGAAAAGGCTAACTATTTTATAAAAATCCTCGAAAACAGTCCGGTTTCGAGTTATAAAGCTGAAATGAAGTATGCAACGTTTTGTTTGTCGATATGTCGGTTTGGTGATTGAAAATGAACTATTGGTTTTATATAAAAGAAAATGATATGGTATTAAAGCATGGACACCTCTATTTACAAAGGAGACCATGGCGAAATTTTCCGAAAATCCAACACTTAGTAAATATATTCTAGACAAAAGTTTACTAGAGCATTGAATGGACAAATATCCCAACATGTCATATGATTAAGTTAAAACATTAACTATTTTAACAAATAATTACCACACGGAACAATATAAGAAACGTGACCCAAAATACTAAACTCTAAGCCAAGGCACGACCCACTCGTCTAATAGACATTAGTACGTTGTAGGTTGTCGTGTAGCGGACAGGGTTTGAGATTCGATTCAAGACGCACTACTGTGAGTACATAGACCCCTCTTTTACTGTTTTCCAAACATTTTGGGGTGAAACACATGTGCCTACTTGTTACTTTCATGCTTTCCTATTTTCATGTCATATACTTGCTATGTTCATTAGTACACTTATAGTACATGATTTACATTATATCGTCTTGCTATGTATGTTTACTTAGCATACTTAGTACATTGTTTTCATATAACATGCTTACATTTGGTATAACATTTGGTTTGTGCAAACGGGACTTATATACGTTCATTAACATTAGCTACGCCGCTCGGTAGTAAGTAATGGTACCATAGGACTTGACAAATCCCGTTCCTGACATCCTAGGTTTGTTTGGGTGTAAGGAATGACCGAATCCGAAAACATTTCTTTTGATAACCTTGACTTAGGGTTATCCGTCTGTCTCAAGGCTTGAATGTATGCGTTTAACTTACCACATAAGTGTTAGTATCAATTAAACATGCATTTACTTTGCAAAACATAACTTTTTGATATATTCAAAATACTTTGTTTTGTACATTTTTACATTTGGTTTATGTGACTACACTTTGCTTACCATACATAACATTTGTTGACTACTTTTGGACTTGTACATTTTACACAACAACATATTTTTCAAGACTTTGGTTTACAAAATAGTCTGTTTTATACAAACTCATATTACTTGGTTATTCATTTAACCATATATTATTCTTTCATTTATACACATCTTCTGATCTTATCGCTTTTTAAATAATTTACGAAACAAAACAATTTACAAGGTTCATGACAAAATTTTATTAAACATTTTCTTAAAACATAAGTCATGAATCCAATTTTCATAAAACCTATGTATCTCACAGGCATTTTTATGCTGACGTACCTATTTTCACATGTGTTTCAGGAGCTGTTGCTTAGGATGTTCGTGACACACTAGGGCGGACCTATGCCTTAGAGAGTAAAATAAAGATGGAACTAGTTTAATTATGTGATGAACACTTTGTTTCAGTTAATTTAAGACTATGTAACCTTTGCTTGATGAATAAAACATAACTTTTAATTACCATGGTTGTGAAACAAAAATTCTGTTACAACACTCCCCGACGTTTCCGCCACGATTTGTTGTTTTACGTGGTCGGGGTGTGACAGAAGAGTTGGTATCAGAGCCAATGGTTATAGGGAATTAGGTTATTAGTAATGCTTTGACCTAGACTATAACCTTTCTAGGACCCCAACACAAGTTGTCTTGTGTTTAGATTTTAAAACATGCACTTCACCTATCCTTAGGTGATTACCAAAAAAACCAATACATAATGGAAGGCACGAAGCCAAAATGGATCATTAATCTCTTAAACCCTCCAAGTCTTCAAAATCTCGTCAAAGTTTTGGGTTCTAAATAGTGTGAACACGTGCAAACTGGAAGAGTGAATGCCTGTACCCTGAGTTTTCTGTCTAAGGCTAGAGTGTTCGTACAAATCCACATAATCGGACCAGTCACTCTTACCTGGGAACTCTTGGGGTGAGTGTTCACTTATAGGCGAGCATGTCTTCGCGAAGCATTATTTTTGACCCATTTACTTTGATTAGCCACTGTGTGTCGTTTGTCTGCTTTGTGATACGGACGAATGACCACCATCTTTGCTTTTGTTGATTTCTGTTTCATCTCATTCTTTTCATCTAACCTTCTCACCTGTCTCCTCTCATGTTTCCTCTTTTTAGAATGCCTCCTCGACGCGAAAATCCGCTACCAAATGCCGAACTGGCGGAAATCATCGCGCAGCAGATGGCTGCTGCGTTCCCAAATCTTATTGCTCAGTTGAACCAAGCTAACAACAACAACGCTCCATGCAATTTCAAGAGTTTTAACTCGGCTAAACCGCTCAAGTTTAGTGGTTCTGAGGGAGCAACTGGGCTTCTTCAATGGTTCGAGAGCATTGAGAATACTTTTCGTCACGTTCAGTGTCCTGATAATCGCAAAGTCGAGTTTGCTTCCAGTGTGTTTCAGAAGAGGGCGCTTACATGGTGGAACGGGGTTATGAGAGACCGTGGTGCAGAAGTTGCTCTAGCACAAACATGGGCTGAACTTAGGACTCTTATGATGAGGGAATTTTGTCCTCGTCATGAACTGCGAGCCTTGGAAAGGGAGTTTGATGACTTGAAACAGGATAATGGCGAGCATCGGGCATATACTGATAGGTATGAGGAGCTGAGTTTGTTGTGCCCAACAATGGTTACCCCACTCGATAAGGCTATCGAAAGGTACATCGATGGTCTACCTGACTCAGTGCAAGACATCGTTACTGGTAGTAACCCTACCACAGTCCGTCAGGCGATCGAGTTAGCAGCGACATTGACTGAGTCGCAGATTCGGAAGGGTAAGTTGCACAGGAAGGGGGAGAAAGGTAAGAAGCAGGCGTCTGACAAAGAGGATAGCAAGAAAGGTAAAAACAAGAAGGGTAAGGATTCTGGTTCCTCGAAGGGTTCTAGGAAGCGAAAGGCTTCCCAAAACTACGCCGTTACCGCACAGGCCCAAGCTGCACCAAATCAGCCTGCGCAACCACTTGCCAAGAAGCCTTATCTAGGC
The DNA here is from genome assembly GCF_002127325.2 of Helianthus annuus. NCBI lineage: Eukaryota > Viridiplantae > Streptophyta > Magnoliopsida > Asterales > Asteraceae > Helianthus > Helianthus annuus. Next base: position 30,851,863 of record NC_035449.2, on the reverse strand, counting down.
AATGCACCTTTGTGCAACAGGTGTAACGGTCATCATCAGCCACACCTCCAGTGTCGTCAATGTACCAACTGTGGAAGACCTGGTCATCTTGCTGCTTCATGCCGCATTCCTGCTAATCAGAATCGGGCAGCTCAGAACCCGGCTCAACAAGTTGCCCAGCCTCTTGCTCAACAACGAGGTCAAGCTGCACGACCTCACTACCCACCAGGTTCTTGTTATAACTGTGGGGATCTGACACACTACCGTAACCAATGTCCAAGATTGATGAATGCGAATCCAACTCAGGCTCAGGCTCGAGGTCGAGTCTTCAACATGAATGCACAAGAGGCGCAAGCGGACAATGAAGTGGTTAACGGTACGTTCTTTGTTAATAATCAACCCGCATCTATTCTTTTTGATTCTGGTGCCGATAAGAGTTTTGTGTCGTTATCTTTTGAGCCATTGCTTCGCGTGTCTAGAACGAAACTAGGTAAGCCTTTGACAGTAGAAGTTGCGAGTGGTAATCCTGTTGTTCTTGATTCTGTTCTTCGCAATTGCCAATTGAACCTTAACGACCATCTTTTTCCTATTGACCTCACACCTATGCAACTTGGAAGCTTCGACATTATTGTGGGTATGGATTGGTTAGCCAAGCATCACGCGGAGGTAGTTTGTTTTGAGAAGATTGTTCGGGTGCCGCTTTCGTCTGGCGAGACCCTACAGGTTCGTGGTAAGAAACCTGCTAGTAGTCTCAAGCTCATGTCTTGTACTCAAGCTCGGAAGTATCTGCGAAAGAACTATGTGGCCTTCTTGGCACATGTTACGGCAGATAAAGACCAAGGTAAGCCTATTCAAGATATCCCTGTTGTTCGGGATTATCAGGAGCTGTTTCCTGAAGAGTTGCCTGGTCTACCCCCAGCACGCCAAGTCGAGTTCCGTATCGATCTCGTACCTGGTGCAAATCCTATTGCCAGAGCTCCATATCGTCTTGCACCGTCTGAGATGCAAGAGCTATCTAAGCAGCTTCAGGAGCTTTCTGATAAAGGTTTCATCCGTCCTAGCTTTTCACCTTGGGGCGCTCCCGTTCTTTTTGTCAAGAAGAAGGATGGATCCTTCAGAATGTGTATCGATTATCGTGAGCTGAATAAGCTTACTATCAAGAATCGATATCCCCTACCTCGCATTGATGATCTCTTTGACCAGTTACAGGGTGCTACTTGCTTTTCGAAGATTGATCTTCGTTCTGGGTATCATCAACTTCGTGTGCATGAAGAGGATATACCCAAAACAGCATTCCGCACTCGATACGGGCATTATGAGTTCACAGTCATGCCATTCGGTTTGACCAATGCTCCTGCTGTTTTCATGGACTTGATGAATAGGGTCTGCAAGCCTTATTTGGATAAGTTCATCATCGTTTTCATTGATGATATCTTGATTTATTCTAAGACGCGAGCTGATCACGAGCAACATCTTCGTCTTACTCTGTAACTCCTAAAGAAAGAGCAACTTTTTGCCAAATTCTCCAAGTGCGAATTTTGGCTTAAGGAAGTTCAATTTTTGGGACATATTGTCAACGAACAAGGTATTCATGTAGATCCCTCCAAGATCAGTGCGATTAAGGATTGGGATACGCCAACTACTCCTACTGAGGTTCATTCTTTTCTTGGTCTTGCGGGTTATTACCGCCGCTTCATCGAGAACTTCTCAAAGATTGCAGTTCCTCTAACTGCTCTAACTCAGAAGAACAAACCCTTTGAATGGGGTTATAAGCAAGAAGAAGCGTTTCAGACCTTGAAGCGGAAGCTTTGTGATGCACCTATTCTGACTTTGCCTGAGGGCAATGATGATTTTATTGTTTACTGTGATGCATCGAAATTGGGTCTTGGCTGTGTTCTGATGCAAAGGAACAAAGTCATAGCCTACGCATCTAGACAATTAAAGGTACATGAGAGAAACTACACCACTCATGATCTTGAGTTGGGTGCAGTTGTCTTCGCTCTCAAAATCTGGAGACACTATTTGTACGGTACAAAATGCGTGGTTTTCACTGACCACAAAAGTCTTCAGCATATCTTCAACCAGAAAGAACTTAACATGAGGCAAAGACGTTGGGTCGAACTCCTAAACGACTATGATTGCGAAATTCGCTACCATCCTGGTAAAGCGAATGTCGTGGCTGATGCATTAAGTCGTAAGGAACATACTAAGCTTCATTGCGTTCGTGTTCAATCTGCTATCCAAGCTCGATCTGATATCCAAGCACGCATTACTCAGGCTCAACAGGCTTGTGTTTCACAAGACTTGATGGGTAAGGAATTACCCTATCACATTAAGCCTGATCTTGTGCTGAAGGAAGATGGATCGTACTATTTCATGGACCGTTTGTGGGTCCCAAGCCAAGATGATCTTCGCGCTTTGCTTATGGATGAGGCCCATAAGTCTCGTTATTCTATTCATCCTGGCTCAGACAAGATGTATAAGGATCTTCGTACTCGGTATTGGTGGCCTGGTATGAAGAAAGACATTGCCTTGTACGTTTCGAAATGCCTTACTTGTCTTAAGGTTAAGGCTGAACACCAACATCCTGCTGGTCTTTTAGAGCAACCAGAGATTCCAGTTTGGAAATGGGAAAACATCGCTATGGATCTCATTACTAAACTTCCGCGCACTAAGAAAGGTCATGATGCCATCTGGGTAATTGTGGATCGTCTTACTAAATCAGCGCATTTCTTGCCAATCCGTGAGGATTTTTCTGCTGAAAAGTTAGCTAAAATCTATGTGGATGAAATTGTATCTCGACATGGTGTTCCTTTGAACATTATTTCTGATAGGGATGCTCGCTTCTCTTCTCGATTTTGGAGAACCATGCAATCTGCCATGGGGACCCAACTCAATCTGAGCACAGCCTATCATCCACAAACAGATGGCCAAACTAAAAGAACAATCCAGACTTTGGAGGATATGCTTAGAGCTAGTGTGATCGACTTTGGTGGTAGTTGGGATTCACATCTTCCATTGATTGAATTTTCCTACAACAACAGTTATCACTCCAGCATCAACATGGCTCCTTTCGAGGCTCTCTACGGTCGAAAATGCCGTTCACCAGTCTGCTGGAATGAGATAGGTGAGGCTCAGCTTACTGGACCTGACCTCATTCTGGAGACAACTGACAAGGTAAAGAAAATTCGTGATAACTTACAGACAGCTCGAAGCCGTCAAAAGAGTTACGCGGACCTAAAACGCAAGCCCTTGGAATTTCAAGTCGGTGATCGTGTATTACTTAAGGTCTCACCTTGGAAAGGTGTCATCAGATTTGGAAAGAGAGGAAAACTTGCACCTAGATATGTTGGACCATTCAAGATCGTTGAAAGAATCGGTAAGGTAGCCTACAGACTTGAGTTACCTCCTGAACTTAGAAACGTTCACCCAACCTTCCATGTGTCCAATCTCAAAAAGTGTTTAGCTGACGAGAACCTCCACATACCGCTTGACGAAATACGTGTTGATAAAACACTGCATTTTGTCGAGAAACCTGTGGAGATAGTGGACCGTACATTCAGGCAGTTGAAGAACAAACGGATTCATTTGGTCAAGGTTCGCTGGGAATCCAAACGTGGCCCTGAGTTTACTTGGGAACGTAAGGACCAGATGAAGGCGAAATATCCGCATTTGTTTTCGCAAGTTTCCTCTAAATAAAATTTCGGGACGAAATTTCCTAAAGTAGGGGAGACTGTGACAACTGTGTTCTGTAAGCGTCGTATAATGTAAAACAATGTGAATTATCAATAAAACAATGTGCTTTGGTGTTATTATGTGTGTATTTATGTTTGATGATTTTACAATTTGATTCGACTCCGATTTCAAGCTTTAAATCGCTTTCTAGAGGGTTATATGCAAAACTGGTGCATAAACGCAATCAGTTTAACGCAACGTGCACTCCGGAACTATGACGTAAGCTTAACATACCATAAATATCCTTTACATAACTTAGAAATAAGTTCCAAAGGATTCTGTATGGCAAAAACATGATCATTTAAACTAAAGGACTATTTACGACAAAACTGCGAAACTAACGCTGGTGACCAGCCGGATAATATTTAAATCCCAAAAATATTCTGTTATGATTAAAAATTTTATTTTTATCAGGTCCGTGTTGAAAAATAAATTAAAACGCCTAAAAACGCTAATTTTTCAAGTTTAAGCGCGTACCGCGTGTTTCTGCGCGACACAGTGCTTCTACTGCAAAACGCAGACAACGCAGCCAGTCTTGGCAACTGAAATTTATTCCAACAATATTTTGGCAGGTTTATTTTTGTATAATAATAAAAATAAATTAGAACGCCATAAACCGGGGTTTAAACGCTAGATAAAATACCCGGTATTTAGTTAAACACCCGTTTTAGACTACTTATGGCATGGTTGTATAAAAATTTACACTTTGGTCCCTCCCCCATCTAAATTTCGGTCACAAGTAGGTGGACCCCAACAAATATTTTGCCAAGATTTTTTTTTATTATAATTGATCTTTCTTGGATTCTATGTGATTTCCTTGGAAGTTGTAAGATTCTTGTCTAGATTTTTGCCTATATATACCCACCATACTCCACACAATACTTGCACTCAACCTCCCTTCTCTCCTCTCACTCCCAACCGTCCCCATCCCTCTCTCTCTAACTTCACCTCCTTCAAAGCTTTGTTCATCACCTTCAAGTCCCATTTCTAAACAACCTTCAAGTGGTGTGAAGATTCAAAGGTGGTCTCAAGGTGATCTCTAGTGATTCAAGCTTCCCATCATCTTCACACTAGAATTTCTACCCTAGCCTTGTGCTAGTAGTAAGTCCCTTCACACCATTGTTTTCATCTTGTTCCTTGTTATGATGACGATAATCAAGTAACACAAGAAAATGAACACTAAAAAGATGAACATGAAATCCTGCACAAAAACCCTATATAAAAAGTTTGTAAGAAGTTGAAATCTGGTTGGTTTAGGGTTGGTTAAAGCATGATTGAGGTTTGAACATTAAATCATCAATAAACCATGGTTAGGGTCTTCGTTGATGCATTTTAGAAACTTCTACCATGTAAACAGCTTGCTGAGTTGTATTTCCAGCCAACTTCAACAGGCTGTAACTGGACCATTTTAAATCGAAAAACGGAATTTCTAAAGCCTAAAATGAGTATTTTGGAATAACTAAGCAAATGGCACTGGAATCATAACTTTTCGAGACCGTTTACTATTTTTAAAAGGTTATTTTTGGACAGCAGCTCAAGCTGCATTTTTATGGCAGAAAAAGTATGACATTTTCGGAGTCACAACTTAAGACCTGAATAAAATCAACTCATGAATTTTTTACAGTAGATGGACACCGTTGTCAGGACGACCCTCCAACTGGAATTTCGTCAAACGGACTTACGGTTGATTTTTAGTGAATATTTCCGTAAACTGCGATCAGAAGGTAACAAATCTGATTGCAGTCGAGAAAATGATTTTTTATAAAATATGGGTAACGAATTGGACTTTGATATTTTTACACAATAAATTTTGGAACATATGTCATATTCTGTAAAAATTTGGTGATTTTTAGAAAAGGCTAACTATTTTATAAAAATCCTCGAAAACAGTCCGGTTTCGAGTTATAAAGCTGAAATGAAGTATGCAACGTTTTGTTTGTCGATATGTCGGTTTGGTGATTGAAAATGAACTATTGGTTTTATATAAAAGAAAATGATATGCTATTAAAGCATGGACACCTCTATTTACAAAGGAGACCATGGCGAAATTTTCCGAAAATCCAACACTTAGTAAATATATTCTAGACAAAAGTTTACTAGAGCATTGAATGGACAAATATCCCAACATGTCATATGATTAAGTTAAAACATTAACTATTTTAACAAATAATTACCACACGGAACAATATAAGAAACGTGACCCAAAATACTAAACTCTAAGCCAAGGCACGACCCACTCGTCTAATAGACATTAGTACGTTGTAGGTTGTCGTGTAGCGGACAGGGTTTGAGATTCGATTCAAGACGCACTACTGTGAGTACATAGACCCCTCTTTTACTGTTTTCCAAACATTTTGGGGTGAAACACATGTGCCTACTTGTTACTTTCATGCTTTCCTATTTTCATGTCATATACTTGCTATGTTCATTAGTACACTTATAGTACATGATTTACATTATATCGTCTTGCTATGTATGTTTACTTAGCATACTTAGTACATTGTTTTCATATAACATGCTTACATTTGGTATAACATTTGGTTTGTGCAAACGGGACTTATATACGTTCATTAACATTAGCTACGCCGCTCGGTAGTAAGTAATGGTACCATAGGACTTGACAAATCCCGTTCCTGACATCCTAGGTTTGTTTGGGTGTAAGGAATGACCGAATCCGAAAACATTTCTTTTGATAACCTTGACTTAGGGTTATCCGTCTGTCTCAAGGCTTGAATGTATGCGTTTAACTTACCACATAAGTGTTAGTATCAATTAAACATGCATTTACTTTGCAAAACATAACTTTTTGATATATTCAAAATACTTTGTTTTGTACATTTTTACATTTGGTTTATGTGACTACACTTTGCTTACCATACATAACATTTGTTGACTACTTTTGGACTTGTACATTTTACACAACAACATATTTTTCAAGACTTTGGTTTACAAAATAGTCTGTTTTATACAAACTCATATTACTTGGTTATTCATTTAACCATATATTATTCTTTCATTTATACACATCTTCTGATCTTATCGCTTTTCAAATAATTTACGAAACAAAACAATTTACAAGGTTCATGACAAAATTTTATTAAACATTTTCTTAAAACATAAGTCATGAATCCAATTTTCATAAAACCTATGTATCTCACAGGCATTTTTATGCTGACGTACCTATTTTCACATGTGTTTCAGGAGCTGTTGCTTAGGATGTTCGTGACACACTAGGGCGGACCTATGCCTTAGAGAGTAAAATAAAGATGGAACTAGTTTAATTATGTGATGAACACTTTGTTTCAGTTAATTTAAGACTATGTAACCTTTGCTTGATGAATAAAACATAACTTTTAATTACCATGGTTGTGAAACAAAAATTCTGTTACAACACTCCCCGACGTTTCCGCCACGATTTGTTGTTTTACGTGGTCGGGGTGTGACATTAAGAACTAAAAACAAATAAAAACTCAAAATATAAACAACTACCATAATATACAATTACAATTGCAATGGGATCAAAATTCGTTCTCAGGCAGACTAAGGAACACTTTTCAGTACGAGCCTAATCAAACTGGTCTATGCGATTGCCAATATGTTTGTCCACTTAAACTTTAACGCTCAACTTTCAATTTTCAACTTTGTGATATGCTTAAGGTAATATTATACTATTATATCCGTGTGTCCCATTCCAAGGCATACCCCCGCGATCAAGGTAAGCACAACGATTCATCGTAGCAGGTGAGTATACTGATGTCATCCTTTAAGATATCCTGACTGTGCAGTCTGCATATAATCTGTTTTATCATGTTTTAATTTCTTAACAATGAACACCAAATAAATACTAATCAAATCCCAGAAATATAAACAGCACACTCTATCATGCAAGTATCTTCCCTACCACATATTTCACAAGTCCAATCCAGATTTCTGAAATCTTAACTGGGAGTAGGTTGAGAAAAGAACAGAATAGATCTTTTGCAGGGATGATATAATATACAGATCAAATGAGTTTTTCTCAATTTGATATAGGTTTCTTGGGGTTTCTTTTGGGCACTAGAGGGCCTCTTTCGGGTGTATTAGATCTACAGCGTGACAACGTACAGCTAGGTCAGCATGTATCTGGATGCAGCAGAAGCTGTCGTTGCCTAGCACCTCCAGGTCAGCATATATCTGGATGCAGCAGAGGAGGTACACGACTTTTTTTCAGAGAAGATTTCAGAATCAGATCAAAATTGTGTGTATCGGGAAACATACAGACATTCAAATAGATATGAGCTAATTCCAAGTGACTTTCTTTCCTGGGGTCATGTACACTTTTAGTTCTAAGCAGAAGAACAACCAAAATATCCTCGGATGATTCAACAATATAAAGACCCGAAACCTCAGATGTTGGCTATCAATCAGCGCAAGATTTAAGACCATAAGATCATACGCCGTTGGTATGTTACCCACATGATACATAGTTCGTTATGTTTATATCACTTAGTATCTTTTATCATGTTGAGCGTCAAGCCTATCGACATATCGCAGTAGATCCTAGTCTTTTCAGCTATGGCACCTTACATGTGTTAGTCAAACCCTTTAACATGAACATTCATTTCACTTCCCATATCATGCAATTTTTCTTTTTGGTTTTTTCATTTTTCTAATGTTTTTGTATTTTTCTCATTTTCTCCCCCTAAACACTATATATGTCTCTCTCTCCCCCTAAATTTGTGCATAAATCTTGGATTTTTTGCGCAAATTTACCATTTACTAGAGGAAGGACACTTTATATACAAAGTTATAAACTAAGAAAAAGAGAAAATATTTTTGTTTAACCGTTCTGTCATCAGATTGAAGACTAATCAAATTCAAATCAAAGTACTGAATTTAAACGGTACCTTTTGCTGATCATTTCTTACTTCTTTTATCTCCTCCAAAGGAAACATATCATCTGTAAAAAAATTTGAACTTTTTGCAACAGTGAAATGTTACCCGTTTTATCTCTGGAACAACCGCTATCAACATTCCAGAGATTGTCAACAGCTCCTCCTTGGTTGTTCCTGAAAAGTAAGGAGATTAGTAAGACATGGGTACCCAGGCCATCGTGGTCCTGGGATTTCCTGAAGCATCAAAATAAGACACTTCCTTTAGACACAAGTCCCCTTTAGTTTCAAGAATTGGAGATGTAGCTGCTTTTTGTTTTGCTCTCCAAATTTGTTTAGGCTTTTCTAGTTTCTTAGATGCCTTTGGCAAAACAGTTTGCTTATCAACCTTGTTATTTTTCGAAATTTTTGTAGGTTTCAAAGCTTGTTTTCTTTTTGCTTTAGCAGCATTCCAATCCCCATCAGAAAGTTTAACCTTGGGATTCACATTCTTCATTGCCTTAGGTGAAGATACCTTCATCGGCTTAGAATGGTTGTTATCCTTTGATGTAACCCTCTGATTTTGCATATGGTAGGGTACGTAGGGACGCCTTGTGCAGTTTCTAGCAATATGACCCGCAATGCCACAGTTGTAGCAAGTTTGTCTTTTCATCGGAAAGACATTTTGAGTAGCTTGATTTGCTCTAGCAGGTCCTGAAGGACAAACCGGTCCTTTTTGCTTTGGATTTGACTGTACATTACTCTTAGATGAAGATGAATTTGGGTGCTTGTATTTGCTGTTTGCAAAAGTCTTGTTGCTCTGAGCACCATTCTTCGTCTTTTCTCCCTGATTGGAGCTTTTCTTCACCTTGTCACGAGCCTTACAAGATTGTGATTGTCCTTGATGAGCAGACTTCGCATACCCCCGACTTTGATCTGCTTGTTTTGACTCATTCCGCTTGTTGTGAACCGGCTCACAAACATCAGCACACGAGTGAGTGTTGGCATTTCGTTGCACTTTTGGACGATGAACACAATTTCTAGCAATGTGTCCAGGAATTCCACAGTTGAAACATGTCTGTCGTTTCAATGTGTGGATATTCTGACAGCTAGCAGCAGTAGCTGATTTGGTGGGTCTAGATGACCGAGCTTGCGTTGCCTGTGTTCCATGTGCCTTTTCTGAGTTCTTCTGTACCTGTTGATCAGAACTAGCACAATCATGAGATTCAGACGGATGATGTTTTTCGTCTTTTATAATTTCAACAGGATCATTTTGAAAAGACGATTCAGTTTCTGTTTTAATTTCCCTTTTAGAAACATTTTCTTGTGACTTTTCAGTTAATGTGACCGCTTCTTCTTTTGAAAAATCTGGTTCAGTTTTAATTTCAGAAAATGTAGAAGTTTCATCAACACATGTTTCATCAACACACGTATCATGTGAATCTACTTGTGGTTTACTTTCAGCTACTGTTTCCAATGGGGTCCCACTCGATTCAACATTAGGGACACCCACTGAGACAGATTCAGAAGAAGAATCAGGATACTCTTGATTTTCTTGAGAAGTCGTTTCAGTGGTTTCACTGAATGCGTCCTGAGGGACCTCACCTGTAACACTTTCATGAACTGAAACATTAGAAACGTTAGGATCACAAACATTAACTGAAAAACAATCACCACACTTATTGTTCAAATCATCCACACAAACATTATCAGTTTTGCCCAAAACAATAGGCTCACAAGACGAAACATAAGCTGAAAACGACGCAAACAAAGAACTAGTAAAAGCAATGTCAGACTCAGTAGGTTCAGAATAATGTTCAAAATAAGGTTCAGACACATTTGCAATAACGACTGGTTCACTCCCATGAACATCACCACATTTTACTTCAGAGCTATCATCTGCACATGACAATGAAACGTTAGGATCAATTGTGCCTTTAGGAACAAAATTCAATGGTGAGGACTTTTGTGGCTCAACGTGTCTGTTATGAACAGACGATTTGTTGTTATTTGAACCATATGTCATTTTACTTTCGTTCAGCATCTCCTCCTCTGTCATAGGTAAATAAGTGTAATTATCATTGTACGGAGGAGGAGTCTGATTATAGCCCAAACCTGACCCTTTCTTTTTGGAATATGCCAATTGTTGATCGCACAGATTTTTGACTAATTTACTGGAGGAATCGAATTTCTTAATGTTCAATTGATTTATTTGATATTTATCCCTAACATTCTCCAGTTCTTTAGTCACCTCACATAATTTTTCTTTGACTATCATGAGTTGGGCTTCGGCTACACTGACATCGTCCTTGAGTTGAACGATGTCCTTACGCTGAGCTTCGATTTTCTCTTTGAAAAGTTTTTCGTTTTTCGTTAAAGTAAAATTTTTACGTTTAATTTCATTATAGTCTTCGATTAGCTCAGCGTTGTGAATTCGATAAGACTTAACTCGTTCTCTACATTCAGGAGTGCAGAAAACAGAAATTACCTCTTCTTTCGTGAGACCTTTGACAGGTGCTGACAGGATTTGAGTCATGAATGCAAAATCATCAGCTGCAGTCTCTTCCTCTGGCTTAGAGCTATGTTCGCTTGAGGTCATGAAAGCAATGTTGGATGTAGCAGTTTGATTTTCTGGAGCTGATATGTTCAAACGCTCAATTTCTGAAGACCAATCAAAGTGAATGTTGGGCTGTACCACCAGTGCTTGTGCTAATCCTTGCGGCTGTGGACTTCCAGAAGCTTCAGCATCTGCTATACTGGTAGTGGTCACAAGAGCCCTTTCTCGATTAGGAGTTGCAGGTTGACCAGGTGTTGCTGGTTGCGCTAATTCTGCAGAAGCTTGATCTCTGTTTACAAGTGGCTTTGGGCAGTTACGAGCATAGTGTCCTTCCTCATGACAGTTGAAACAACGAAGATTAAAGGGCACTTTAGCAGCTCCATTCCATGCATTTCCCCACCTGTTTTTACCTGTTTTTCTCACAAACTTTTGAGCTCTGAAGGCAGCCATTGCCATCTGCCAAGTGATATCCATTTCTTCAACATCATCTGGATGAATCTGAGACAGATCATTAGGACTCCACTTTGGTGGATCAAGCTTTCCTGCAATGAAAGCATTCAAACAGTTGATCACTGAAGCTGCTATTTCCAGTTTTTCTTTTGATTGACTGGCGAAGAAGGCTATCATTTCGTTGTTTGCAGCGAAGGCAGAAGTAGGAGCGACGGTAGAGACATTTCCAGCATTTTGAATTGAAGGAGAAGTAACAGTAGACGCTGAGGAAACAACTTGATTTGAGGATCCAGGTGAGTGCCCCTTTGCTGAAATTTGAGAAGCGGATGAATTATTGCGAAACATCTGAAAACCTCCTTGAGACAGTAAGGCTGTGTTGTTGTTGTTGGAAGAGGCGGGAGCAATGGAGAAACCGGCAGCTAGCATACTGTTCTTGTAATTCGTTTCTCTTTGCTTATCATCCAGTTCGCATGCCTTGATGTGAGAGATCATCTCAGACAGAGTACATCTAGCTAAGTCTTTTGTCTTCTTGATCATTGCAACATGATGATCCCAACTCTTAGGCAGTGCATTGAGAAGTTGTCGATTGGAGGATGCATTAGTTGTATGAATCTCTTCCATTTGCATTTGAGTGACTAGCTTCACGAATCTCTGAATCTGATTATCTATTGTTTCACCATAAATATGGTTGAAATTGTTGAAGTTTTGTTGCAGCAAGTTTCTTCGGCTCTCTTTCATGTCTTCGTTTCCTTCATACACTTCAATCAGAGAATCCCACAATTCTTTGGCAGATTTGCAGGAGCGAAAGCCAATAGCAATATCAGGACCTAAACCCATAGTTAAGTAGGAAAGAGCACGATCATCTTCTTCAACAATGAGCAAATCATCTTCAGTGTATTTATCTCGAGGCTTTTTAATTTTGACATCTGGTTCTGTAGGACTTTCCATCATAATCTCCCTAGGTCCTCTCAAGATATTGCGCCATAGCTTGTAATCTTTAACCTTCAGATGCTGTTCAAAGCGCCACTTCCACTCGGGAAAGTCATTAGCATCAGTTAATCTCGGAATACGTGTTGTAGTTCCAAGCTTTGAGTCCAGTTCTTGTTGTTGAGTTAGGGCAGACAGTTCACTGTTGTTCGATGACATGGTTAATTAATCAGTTAATTAATTAATTGATTTTATTGAGTCCAAAGTCAACAGTCCAAATGTCCGTAACACACTGTCGTTGCGAGTCGAAACGGGGTTGCGAGTCAAATTTTTGTTGATTGCGAGTCGTAATGGAGATGGTTGCGAGTCAAGTCAACTGTGGATGCGAGTCGTAACCGAAGAGGTTGCGAGTCGTAACAAGACAGGATGAGCCGAAACCACGGTTGCGAGTGAAGATCAAACTGTTGGTTGCGAGTCGTAACTGAGGCAAGATGAACCGAAACCAGCAATGATTGCGAGTCGTAATTGAACGTGATGAACCGAAACCAGCAATGGTTGCGAGTCGTAACTGAGCGTGATGAGCCGCAACTGAGTGATTGCGAGTCGTAACCTGCAAAACAATAAGTGATAAGATCTGTTTACTCGCAATCCCTACTTTTCAGCAATTTCCAAAATTCAAAGATATTGTAATCTTTGAATCTGTTGACCACCGAATTCCCGAAAAATCAGCAAACACCAAGACTGAAATCAACAAACCAAAATCAGTGGTTTTTTCGATGATTCTGTCAAGAACATATAATAAATATTTCTGCAAAAACACTCAACAAAAACCGGATCAGTAATATATGAAAATTCTTGAATCCGAATGATATCAAAACCGAGCCCTTGAATGGCTTCAATGGCTCTGATACCAATTGTATGTCCCGTTTAACCGGATCTTTCAATGATATCAAACAACACCAAGTTTGTGCGGAATCCAAACTTGATGTGATTCAAGAACAAATCGAAAATATGAAAATACGAACCGAAAATATAGAAACGAAGAACAAACCGAATCACCTTTAAACTTGCACACGATTCTATTACTTTGACAAGCAAAATCGTCTGGTACAAGTTCACCACCAATTGCCTCTCTCTCTCTAGAGAAATTATAACTATGAATGTCCAACCCTAAAACAAGTAGAAAACTTGTTTATATACTAACCTAAGCCCACTTCCCTACATGGGCTCCCCTTGGGCCTGCTTGGCCCACATGGCCTAAAGCTTGGCCCAAGTGACCTGTAAAGGTCCAAAACCTAATATAACTAACCCAGTAAAGCCCAGTTCGTAACCATAGCCCGTTGGATTAATTTGATGCGTCAGTCTCACACTTTAGGGCCTAACAGGCTGGAAGTCATCATCATCCGTGCTCGTGTAGTCTGAGGTATGCACCTCACGCTCCGATGACACAATGTCATCCGACACTATGGGTAGAGGTCCAGTGGTATCTGAGTCTCCGGTGCCTGATGTATCCATGTGTCTGTAACACAATCACAAGTATGCACAAATAATCAGTAAATCAGGTAATCACATAAGTTACCAAATAATAGTCACATAATTCTCCTAGTCCCACTAGCCTCCCAGCCTCCCAGACTGTCCTTCCTAGTCCCATTAGCAAACCTTCCCAGCCTCCCAGACTGACTCCCTAGTCCCACTAGCAAACTTTCCCAGCCTCCCAGACTGACTCCCTAGTCCCACTAGCAAATTCTCCCAGCCTCCCAGACTGACTCCCTAGTCCCACTAGCCAACTACCTCGATCCATTAGATCGAGCCTCGGCCTCCCAGACCGAGCCTCAGTCTCCCAGACCGAGCCTCAGCCTCCCAGACTAAGCCTAAAAAATAATAATAAATAAAATATGCTCAACATTTGTTTATAAAAAGGTTTTGGATCTGGACTTAAGTGGTATGCAGTAAAAATGTTTTCGTGAGAGCCCTAGTGATCATAGTCTAGACTCGAGAAGGAATCCTAGTTCGCTATGATCAGAGCTCTGATACCAAGCTGTCACACCCTGGCTTTGCGGAAGCGTGGTTAATTTGGTGTGACTTCTTAATACCATAGCTTAATCAAAACAAGTTATATGAATTAAAAATATGCAAGATCATCCATTGAAAATAAAATATCGAAACATTGTCTTAACGGGTTAACACCCAACAACCATAACTTGTCTAAACATTACAAATGCAAACTTAAAGTAAACATGGTTTAGGGACTGTGACTTGTCCAGGAAAGAGTCACAAGCCTCGAACCCTGGATGACCTTGGGCCTAATGCAGCGGAAAACAAGCCATACCGCGCCAGATCGTTAGTTTCCTGAAATACATGTAAGTTGAAAAATCAACAATAATGTTGAGCGAGTTCATGCGAAAGTGCGTAAACAAACCTTTATCTTTATCAAAAACCTGGTATGTAGCAAATAAGGAAAAAGAAAAGAGATCACCAATGGTTTGCAAGGCCATTGATATGTGTGAAGTGCAAGTAGGGATGACTCAAACCTAGCGGATTTATGCGTCGGGCACTAAGTCACCCCGAGGTCCGTTATGCTGGACCTGGGGCTGGGCTCGCTACACCCAGATAGATCTACCGCTCCTGTCCCTCGGTCCTACTACGAGGATTAATGGCCTCAAGTTGTGCCTACCCACTCACATGATCTGAGTAACAAACCTCCTTACGCTAACCATACCATGTATAAACATATTCATAATCATTGTAACATGTATTTCACCCCCGCAGTTTATAAAACTGAAAACAGTTAAGAGAAAAGGGGGACATGAACTCACAGTGAGTGCGTCACAATACCAAGTAATCCAAATATCCAACTGCTGCGCAACGACCTACATGTGCTAATTCTATTAGACGGATGGCCGTGCCTTAGCTTTATAGTTTAATTTTTCGGGAAACGGTTAGACAACCGTTCCGTGTATATACTTGGTAGAAAATCTCCTTCCCAAGGATGGGGGAATTAATACATGCGTGTTTATAACATTAAGTCTCACTTAATATATTTTATTTCTCATTCCAAAATATAATTATTTTTCTCAAAAATAATATATTTTCTTTTTACATAATACTTTCCAAAATAATACGTTGACAATATCCGCATTCATGAATATTTCCGTATAAAGCGTAAGTTACGTTTTGGCGATTAGGTGGTAATAGTAATTACCGTTGTACTTATATGTTTGTCGGGAAGGCGTTGGTATTATTTTGGGTTCGACAAAGTTTGTAAATATTATTTTTACTCTAAAAATAATATTTATATATTTTCACAAAATAATCATAAACAGTGTGATGAAAAATATATTTATCGAATAAATATTTATCACGTTTAGTTTTTTGTGAAAATCCCACCTCCGATTATTTAATAAATAAAGTCATGGCGAAATATATTTTGAAAACATTTCAAAATAGTTTAACACTTGTAAATAATTCTAAGTGTTAGATTTTTAGAAAAATTTCGCCAGAGTTTCCCCTGTAACTGGAGGTGGCCACGCTTTCAAGCGTATCATTTTCTTTTACAAAATCACTTCAACAATTTCTTTAAATCAACCAATCAATTTCCAACACTTCAAACTAGTTTCAACACATTAACTCGTAGACTAGTATGTAAAATCACATTATTACATGAACTTGTAGTTTTTCTAAAACTATTGTGTAGATCTCGTTACATTTAGTGGATCTATGTATAAAATAGTTTAGTCTTGCAAAAACCCCGTTTTTGGAACAAATCACTCTTTACAACTTCCCGACAATTTTTATAAAAATTGTTATTTTGTCGGATCTTTCGTTTCACAAGTGTTCATACACTTGTAGTTTATAAAAATCATCTTTGTTAACATGTTATTCAACTTATATAAAACATGATTTTCTCGACACCCGGTTCTACGAATATACCACTTGTACATACGTAGATCGGCTCGTTTTAAATACTATTTTACATGTCAAAACACTTTTACACAAGTTCATGTTTCTCGTGTGGTTGAGTTTCACCTTTTAACCCTTGTACAAAAGAAACAAGTGTATGTCAAGATTCGGGATCTTAACAAAGTCGGGTTAAACGATGATAAGAGCCACCACATCGTAGATCGGGTCTCTACAACCAACATATTCGAATACTACGACTTTTACACGCGTTATATGCTTTTAACCAACAATATTCGGGTTTTTGTAGACTTTTTAGATTCAAAAGATGGGTTACCGACTTTTAACCGTTAAAAATCCTTTTAACCACTTTAGATACGTTCAAGAACAAGTTTTAAATGTTATACCTCTAGCTCGGGGCTAGGGAAGATCTTTGGCGAAAATGGCGTGGATAAAAGCAAATGAGCGTGGTCCTTCAACTTCCGCTTGCTTCAAGCTTCCTCGTACGTGATCCCCAACACTTGTGTACACTTGGAATGGCAAGACAAGAACTCGAAGATGGATGGTTGGGTGTGGTGGTTTACGGCCGAGAGAGGGAGGAGAGCAAGAGAGAGAGTTGGTGATTAGTGTGTGTGATCTGGTGTAGTGTGTGTGTGTTTATATAGAAAAATCAAGTGCCATCGTCCATCGGTTTCATGCTCTAGATATCCACGAAACTAATAAAATAATAAAAAGGTGTACCCTCTAGTTCCAAAGGGACCAAACCGGCCCTAAGGGGGGTGGGGTCACCCGGTTGGATCTTGATCGTTCAGTTAGAGTTTAGTTTGGTTAAGTCGGTTACTTTTAGGGATTAACCCCGTTAGTTGTTTAATGCGCTATAAAGTGGGTGTTAGGGTAATCAGGGACCCTAACTGGCTCAGAAAAATACCAATAATATTTCTGGCAATATTTTTATGTTCCGGGTATAGTCCGGTTGTTCGGTTGGATAGTAATCCGTTAAAGCGCTTAAGTAATTCTTTAAGCGTTGTAAATAATATTTTTAGCGACACAATTTATTCTGCAAAGTGTCAGGAATAATTCCTCATATTTTGGCACTTTATTAGTTAGCTAGAAGCTAGTATGTAAATAAAAGTGCTGTGTTTTGTGCTTAGAATACGTTTTAGGCACATCCAATCTCTGTATCTTATTCCTAGAGACGCAATTATACAACCCTTATATTCCTACACACACTACGGGTGTAGTAAAATATTTCTGGCTCATTCAGGCCTTTAGAGGCAGTGTCTGCCTGATGCTGGCTATGTCAGCATGTTCACTAGGCTATCCGTTCAAATGCTACTGTGCTTTTATGCATCATGTTTGTCACTAGAGTTCAGTAAGTAAATAATGTAGTGACAGGAAATCAAAGTATGATGCAGATATGTACATGTATCAACAATCAAGTAGCAGTTTATCAGAAATCTCAGTTAAGCACAGTAATTAGGCAACAATTAATAGTTAATTAAGTCGTACGGATACCTGGTTTTGTGAGGGTTGTCACAAGGGTCTTGCCCTTGTTCAGCGTTTAGAGGTCCTGCTTGGGACCTGGGTCAAATTTAGTAGGATCTCCTTCAATGCCCATAGGTATTGGATGGCGGGGATCCAAACTCTTTGACCCCCTCATAAGTTAACTACTATTAATACTATAACCCGGCTATTTAGGACTGTATCCCTGCTGACTCAGACTACTTAGCCGAGGGTAACGTCACCGCCAAAAGCGGGGCCTACCACAATTTGCATTAATAACTTAATTCATTATCTTTCAATAATCCGACCCTTTAGGATTGTATCCTTGCTGACTCAAACTACTGGGTTGAGGGTAACGTCGCCTTCAAAAGAGGGGCCTACTACAATAACTAAGATAATCTCTTAAACAAGTGCAAAAGTGCAAAAATAATCAAAGGTTATACTAATACACGTGTCGGATCCAAGTGATTCATCTTGTCTATCTGTTTTTATTTTATTTTTATTTTCAGCATTTAGTTAGTTTTTATTTTTCTTAGTTTAAAACATTTTTCTAACTTTTTGATTTGATTAGACGTTGAGGATAAACCGGTATTAAAAGCTCTTGTGTCCTTGGACGACCTCGGTATCTTACCAACACTATACTACGTCCACGATGGGTGCACTTGCCCATATGTGTGTTTAGTGTTAGTGAATATCGTGTTTTATAAATTTAAAACTTGGCTAAAAGTGTAAAAAAAGGGGCTTAAATACTCATCAAAAATATATACACACCGACACACATCAGCAAAAGTGACTAGCAAGTCAAGAACATGTTAGAATAACTGATCTAAACTGAAAAATTATTGTTGTTGACTTAACGAAGTCAACAAATAATTTTGGATCCAACAACCAGTGGGTTGATAACAGATCAGGTTGTGGAATGGGACTAAAGCCATGGAAAAAAGGGACATGAGGGAAACCTAACCTAGTTGACTGGAGATCCCAAGATCTAGGTTCAATAGGCCAACTTAATCATGAACCGAAGGGTAGTCACTGTGGGGGCGTAGCTAATATATATGTTTATATATAAGCTAGTTTATATGTTTCATATATCCCCCTAAACTATAAAAGGGTTTTTAATTGCATCCTAGTCCATTCCTATAATATTCAGTGACATTGTTGTGAGGTTAAGCATAATATGTGGTTTTATGATTTGTGTAAATCATAGTAAACCATAATGCTTTTAATGATTTAAAGGGAAATCACCTATGTTGGAGAGAAGTGTGGTCGCTTCGAATGGAATTAGGGCATAATTCCTAGAGCTCCCGCAGAACCAGGAAAGTGCCCCATGACCATTATAGGACACGCTAGTGAGGGGATGGCCCGGCTAGGGAAAGTATTGTGTGAATGCATATTGTTGCTTACACAAATGGGGGGTTGTTCAAGGACATCACGTCTACAAAACCCTAGTAGGCTAAGTATGCTTCACAAAGAAAGGTTCAAAGGCAAAACCTAACTATCCTGCAATACTCGAATGTCGAGGTTTTATCGGGGAATTTTTTGGGTGTTTTCATCGATCTCCATTCATGTGGGGGATTGTTGGAAATTTAGTGAAAATGAGTTTTTCACTAAATATTTAGATATGAATTTGAAAAGACCAAAAAACCCTCACATGCATTGCATGTGAGGGAAATTAACCAAGAAAACAAACGTTGTTTGTGTTAAAGGTTATACTCTATTGTAAAACATGAACATAAAGGTTGGGTTTGACCAATTTCATAGTGAAAGGTATGAAGTGCAGTTTAGGTATAACATGAAGGTTGTTTTTTGCAATTTTGTCTTGATAAAAGTCTTGTGTGGAGTCAAACTAGAGATAAAATTTTTCTTTTGTTTTTGTTTTGACACTTCCATTTTAATACATGTTTGTTTGAAGAACCAATTGTAGGAACTAGGTTCACTTTTTATAAAATATAATTGTTGGAAATTTAGTGAAAATGAGTTTTTCACTAAATATTTTGGACATGAATAATATTTATATATGTGTTGTATAAATAATTATTTATGGGTTTGTGTTCAAACTATGTCCAAATAGAGCTAAGATGAATGAGATATCGAAGCTTGAAGTTGTATGTTTGGAACAAACAAAGATGAGAAAAATAGATTGAGATTTGTCATCTTGTCCCACATAGGTGGAATGACAAAACTTAAAGTGGTATATAAGGAGGAGCACTCCTTGAAGGCAAACACTAGTGGGGACCAAAGGGTGCACCGCACCTACACATATGCGCGCGTGATGTGGCCTATAAGCCCAATGTGGTGCGCTTTGAACTTCGCACACCGCCTTTGTATTTTTGCCCATGAGCGCGTGGTCAGATACATGGCGGGTCCGCTTATGGCGCACCCTTGGGTGGCGTAGGCGGATGCCTTGGCATGGCGCATGGCGCACGTCATTGGCTATGGCGAAGACTGCAAGTGGCACGCGAGTATGGATGGCGCATAACCAGGTGGCATCCTGGTATGCATAGTGGCATCCAATTAGCGCGTGGCGCAAGAAGGTGTGTCTCCGCGGAAGCGTAGTGTCACACCTCGACTTTCCACGTGTCTCCGGTGGGCCCGGTGGGGAGTACCGTGACGTAGTTGACATCATCATAGTCAAACAACACAATATTTAAATGCACAGCGGAAGCAAAAGATAAATATATTACAACCCGATATAAAGTAATATCAAGTATTACAAACGGAATGTAAAGGATCCACAGGCGGATCAAAAATGAAACATTTGTTCTACAGACTTTAAGGCATCCAAGCTTGCGAGACTTATTGTGGACGCTAGAAGACAGCCAGCCTATTACGTGTAGTACCTGCACTTAACCTTTTGGAAAATACGTCAGTTTACACTGGTAAATACAATTTAACTGACTCATTTTGCAAAGGGTTGAAAATTGGTTTGAACGCACGCGGCACAAAAACATTTTATAACTTGGGATAATTATTTATTATAATCTTGTGAACGAATTACATGTTACTTGTGCGTTCAGTAGCCCGGATCTTCTCCGGGTTAAATATCAATAGACACACCACAATAACGAGTTATACACTGACAGGTGTACGCCTACACCTCGTGCTCTGGTCGTGGCCATCTCGTAAGATGATGCCAAGGATATCCGGGACATGGTCATTAATCCCCCAAAGGCTTAAAGTAAACAAGACTGTTTAAACGAGCCGATCAAATTATTCAATTAACCACCCAAGGATGTAAGATTTGATGCTCGATCAAGCGGTATTCTATATACCGTAACCCAAGCCCGTATAGGGAAAATAAGTTAAAAGTATTTACCTGAGCTAAATATAAATTCAATCTCAGCCGTATACCACCAAGCAAGTACAGATAGCTTTTACTGGTTCTTCTTATTCTGGAACAAAGGTTTTTAATAACCTATTAGATTCCTAACGGGTCTTTAATTAAGCCTAAGCTTAGACCGGTTAACTTTAAAGGACGCTACGGTTCAAACGCACGATTAAGTGAAGACCGGGTAGAATGTGATTTAGACCCGACCAGTTTGAAGACTCGTATAAAATGGGTAACCTAAATACATTCTGGATTTTGAAATAAAATGATAAGGTTAAACCCGTTTCGGTTATTTTATGAAAACTAGCCTCGTGGCTTAACTGTATGCTTATAAGCGAAGCCGGGTAACCGGATGAGTTATACACAAGTTTCATATGCCAATATGTTTTAAAATATGTTAAGATATCAGTAAGATATCAACATGTATGCTCGTTATAGTTTTAAAACCGAATTAAGCCCCAAAACGGCAATTTGGTCATTTTACGATGCATAAAGAGAGCTAGTGGATAAACTGATGTCATGGTCATTATGTTTTTGTAAAAATACTTTATTTATGATGTTATATCAGTAGGGTGTCGAAAATATGTGTGGTTTATAGTGTAAAACCAAACTATACCCTGAAAGGGCATTTTGGTAATTTCACACATAGTTTGGTGACTCATTTGGAAATCTGAGTTTGGGTCAAGTACCTACAGAATTTATATTTAAAATATGTTTAAAAATCAGTAGGTATCAAGTTTTATTTCATAGATATGGTATTAAACCATATTATGCGCCGAAAAGGCGTAAAAGTTGGTAAATGACGATCTAGATGAGGTTTAAGGTTAAGTATATGTTATGAACAGGTTTGTAAGGTTAAAATAAGTTATTTATTAGTTCATAACAGTAGGTAAAAGATTTAGTTATGAAAATGTACTAAAATTCATTTTAAGCCTCATAAGGGTATTTTCGTCATTTATCAATACATGCAACGCATGCTTGCAAACTCAGTTTGAATCTGATTTAATATTTAAAAATTTTATAAATATAATATAACATCAGTGAATGAGGAGTTTTGCCATAAGAATCATGTTTATACCATTCCATATGCCGAAAGGGCATTTTGGTCATTTTAAAAATATAAAAATGGTTTTTATGCAAAACTCAAATCATGACCAGATCTTGACATCAAAATAAATTTGAAATATTGTTAGATCAATTTATAAACCACATGCATGCTCATATTTATTAAAAATTCTCATTTTAACATAAAAGGGCATTTTAGGCGTTTTAACGAAACTTGTGTTAAATCTCAGATTTTGAATATGATCTTGTAGTATGACCTCAGAGGGTTATACTACATAATATAAGGATCATAATATGACTTTGATTCAGCTCTTAAAGTTATTAAATCGGTTCAGATTTGAAAGTCAAAGGTTTGGTCAAACTGTTAGACTTTTTGAGTCAAACAAGCAATTTCACCAATTTGATCAGTTTATCATGTTCTTGTAACAATTACCAAGTTATTTAAATGACAAAACATGATTCATAATCTCTAAATTATCAGTTTTGATTAGTTTAAGAATCTGCCCAGTTTGACTTTTAGATTACTAACTTTGACTTATCAAATAGACTAGAAATCGTGGAAATCAGAAAGCATGATCATAATGGATTATAACCAACTTGATTACCATCATAAAACAAGATTCATTTGGACTTTTTGCTGATCAATTCATGATCAAATCAGAAAGTCAAACAGAAGTCAAAATATAGTGTTCTTGGCTAAATTAAACTATGAACAAGAATCAAAACATGATTGGAATACTTACAACCACTGAATGAAAGATCAAGAACACCAGAAACTTCCAAGATGATACTCATATTTCGGATTTGAGCAGATGAGGAAGTTTGAAGTTGAAAAATTTATAAAAATTGAAGAATATGATGTGTTCTATAGGATTCTTGAACGAATCAGATGTTGCCAAGTGTTTAAACCACTTATAAAATCTATGTGCTGCCCCTAGTATCGATTATGTGGGCTAGAAACCGGTTTTGAACAATGTCCAGCAATTAACAGGCTGTTTTCTGCTGTTTTGCACGTCTGATCAGGCCTCGCGGCCCGCGTAGAGGACACAGCAGGCTCACGCGGCCCGCCTGACAGTTCAGGTCTGCACAACAGTTTCAAAATCGACAGAATTGGTCCCTGTCAGCTTATGTAGTCATTTTAGGCACGTTCAAGGCCCGTTACTCTCAATTTAAGGCTCCATCATGAAGTATAAACATAGGAGACATGAAACATGTTCAAAAACATGTCGGATGTCGGTTTGTTTGGCCGTACGGTCACGTTATGTGTCGAATTACGACGAAACACGAACGGACGCGAAAAATGGTCCAAACTACGCGACGAATGGAGTTTTATCAAGGCGATCACTAAAATAAAATATTTTAGTGCTTACATAAATTTTTGGGTGTCCGGGGATACTCAGATTGTGAGATATGCGCGAAAATGCAAACTTGTGCACTTTTTGACACTTTTAGTCCCTGGTGGACTTGAAAGTTTATTTTTGCGCACCAAACACCTCTAAGCCTATATCTAAACTATAGAAATGATAATTAGGGCATGTTTAACTTATGGAAAATTTCCGGAAGGTCCGTTACTGTACGAATCGACATACTTTTGCAGTTTGACGCAAATAGTCCTTAAATTGCGCAAAGTAGCGCGAATTGCCGTTTAATGTTATACAAGCCTTCCATGGCCCATATTTATTTTTCCCAAGCATATATTTAAATATTACAATGCTTTCGTTTGCTTAGATGGTCCCCGAACGGCGTAGATTCAAAAGTTGACGCTTTAGGTCCCTCTATTGCGCAAACTTGCACATCTAATCATTTATTAGCATTGAAGCCTCATCTAATCCATTTTAGGCATTCTTGGAAGCATTATTAAACATTACGATGCCTCGGCTTCGCTAAAAGGTCATTCAGAGGTATAATTAAACATATTGACACTTTTAGTCCCTCTAACTTGCAAAGTTGCGCGAAACTTTACTTATAGGCATAAAAGCTTTAGTTGGCCATTATTTGGCATTCCCGGGAGTATAATTAAATATTATGAAGCTCCCGGTTTGTTAAAAGGTCACTCAGAGGTAAGAATTAACATGTTGACGCTTTTAACCCTTTATTGCGCAAACTTTCAATTAATTACGCAAACGACTACACTTATTCATCAAGTGGTACATTTGTGAATATAAACATCGTGAGAGACTATTTGGAAACTTATTTTAGGTATGCAAACACTTCCAGTCCTTTTATTATCAAGGTTTTCGATTTTTCGAAAAATTAGTCCCTCAAATTTACTATTTGACTTCATCAGGGTTTATTACACGTGTCAATACATCATTGGACGTGATTTTACGAGGTGTTACATCCTCACCCCCTTAAAAGAAATCTCGACCTCGAGATTTGCTAAGATGCTGGAAGTACTTTTTGTCGCATACTGGACTCAACTTCTATAACATATCTGGAATCTCTCCAAGCTCCCAAAGTGACTTTTATATTTGGTACATGTATCCTTTTGGAGCTTCTTAACCTATCGATCCTCAATCGATATAAGTTGCTCATCATATCATAGATCTGCATATCAATATGTGATAATGCTTCTTGCCTTATTGGTGAAACACATCCTCAATCCATTAGTGTACAATGCATTGTATGCTCCGCCAAGCTCCTTAAATAGGTTTTAGCTTATAAGCTATTTGATCTTTGATACATTCGGTTCCTTCGAATGATTTTATATATTCAGAGCTTAACTAGTATGGTAATTAACAAATTGGCACACCCTTCCAGGGCGATATCTTTATTGAACCTTATTCCTTAACAAGGACTTAGGAGGGTTGCTATTTTCATTAATCTTTGATTTTCTGCCAAAACTGGAAATCTTATAGATGATCATGGATTTGTATGATCCTATTCGTTGTTTCCAAGGCAATTTTCAGATCCTGATGATCGGACGTACCGATCTTTTATTTAACAATAGGTATTCAACATTCCATCTAAGTAAGGTCTCCAAAGGAGCAGCCTTGATACTTATACATCAACTATTATAGAAAAGCTTATCTCAATGTGAAATGGTTATTCCAACCATTACTTAAAACTACTCTTAAGGGATAGTTAATCCTCACAGTTAGTCGAATAAATCGACGATCCTGGGCAGCTGATGGAAATTCTTAATTGTTGCCTAATTTGGGTTGCGGTATTCAATGCATAAGCAAAATGAACCGTCTTTCTTAATTAACAATACCGAATTCTTAGAATATAGGGTTAGGCTATATGAATTCTTTATTTTCAAAACTTATTTAATTGGGGTTTTGATTCTTCCAATAATGGCACTAGCCGTCTTGGAGATTTCATAAGAATACAACCCTAAATGGGATATAAATCTTAATTCTACCTGCCTCTCAGGAGGTAAACAGGGTAATCACGATACAATGAGGTTACAGAGATTTTCCAAATCTCAGGCTCTAGTTCATCTGTCATATTCTGTGTCAGATAAGTGACACATTTATGTCACAAGTCCATGAATTCCTTAATCGGAAACATTTACTTTGGCAATTCCATTCTGGATATCTTCCTTGAATACCATTAGTTGACTTTAGTACCATATGACTATTAGAATATCCTTGCGGTTCCATGCATTAAACCTCCATACTGACCAGGCATGGAAGCAATCTATGGAACATATTAAGATACACCAATCCTCATGTGGCGCTTTTATCATACCATCTGGTATTCGCAATCGATAGAGATCAAAGAGATATCAACTATACATGCTGACGTACCTCTTATAGAGAGAGGGTACTTCTAAAATTCCATGATTAGAGATTTCTAACAGGAACAGCAGAATTGGTTCTTATGATTTTGCCTGTAAGTTTTACCTTACACTTACTATCTGGGGTTCTTACGGGAAAGATTAAAAGTTTATGGTTTTATGAGAGACTTAGCAGTACCTGCAACCAAACGTAACTCCTAGCCATAAAATCACCATAATGGATTTATCTGGTGTCATTATTAATGTGAGTTGCCTCTAATCATACATCAGGAGGGCTAAACGCCTCCATTCTTAAACCTTTTAAACTTAGCTATAAAACTTTTGACAAATTGTAGGGCAATCTCGGCCTCGACTGGTTATTTCTTAATCT
Organism: Helianthus annuus; assembly: GCF_002127325.2. Lineage (NCBI taxonomy): Eukaryota > Viridiplantae > Streptophyta > Magnoliopsida > Asterales > Asteraceae > Helianthus > Helianthus annuus. The sequence continues at coordinate 30,825,460 of NC_035449.2, read as the reverse complement.
ATAAAACGTGAGTAGTTGAGGTGGATCCATAATGGATTCATAATAAGCAGGCTTTGAAATCTTAATGCGCCCTCTTATTGCCGATGCTAAATCATAATATATATATATATATATAGTACATTATGCTTAAATTCTAGGTTAACCGAATAAGGGCACTATTTCCATCAATGAACCAAGGTTTGCAGCACACTGCCGATAGTTTATAAATCTTATGGGGAAGTCGGAAAATTTTTACTCAATCTTTTCCTATTTTGTGACGCGTATAATAGGTTTTCTAATAAGGTCCTTAAAACTTGGACCATCCCTTAATGTATAAGAGGATCTTTCTTGTGGATTTCATTAATGTCCTCACTAATCAAGGGTATTACCATCGAATGATTGTGATGTATACCTTATCATGTTCTTTCTAGTATTGATATACTTAATGGTTTCTACTTCATCCTTTCTATTGTTTAGTCAACATAAGCAAGCCAAGAGTAACCAAAACATGGAGGTAAAATCTTGGATTCTAATACTTAGTCAACATAAGGAGGATAAGTAGGTGACTTATAATAAGAAGTAAGGAAGTTATTGTACATGTGCTTATATTCGATCAAAATAGAGATTTCACAAACTAGGCACCTAGTTCGGTGGGCTAGGCGCACGAAAAGGTGTGGCCTAGACCCAGGTTCGATTCCGGGGACGGCCGGTTCCACCATTTTTTTATATTGTTTAATATTAATTTAAACGTACGGATACATGTAATTATGAGGGTTGTCTCATAAGGAGTCTTGATAACTATTTGTTTCTTATTATACACAATATGGGCTTGATTTTCAAGACAACCAATCGATTTTTATCACTATATTGAGTCCTTATATTTTAACGGAAACTAGGACATCATTTGCGGATGCTTACATACATATATATATGTATATATATATTATCATCGTCATTGAGTAAATCAGTCATGATCTTATCGATCTCAGAGACTATAAGGCTTAGGCATTGCCCATTACCTCCGATGATGTACCATAACGGTTATATTTAGTAATGTTTCTAATGGACAATATAATATAAAACCCGTAGGCGATATAGACCCTATCGGTGATTCAGGATAACGCCACGAAGGGTACTACAATAAACACACTTATATATAGGAAGTACCTGTGGCGTATCCACCATGCGTTTATTGTATTACTCTAGTTTTGTTATCTAAATCACCGTCATGATACATATAATCATAATCATTTACTCGGAAAGTACTTCTTGAGATCCTACTTATGAATATAGGAAGACTTAAGATCGTACTGCAAGTATCCTATAAGATAATATGATCATCGTATCCGACGATTTTAGTTACGATTACTCTGATCATATAGACTGTTAAGGTTGGGTATACACCACTTGAACAGGGGATCTTAAAGACCACCACTAACTTTGTCTTAATTCTTATTGAATAGAGTATAACCCGTAGGAATTTCATCGCTAGAGGATGCTAATTAGCATGATCATCATTTTAGACAATATTAGGCACGATCGCATTGATCATATAGACTATTATGTTTGGACATAGTCCATCATTTTTAGACAGGGAGTCAAAGACCACTACTGTCGTTGTCTTATCGGACAATCAGTTTAGCCTGTTAAGCTCAGTCTTGCATTATTATTCTGACCAATTGGATGAGTGTGAGCTTTAGATGGGTCAGCCATGGTGAAGCTTTGAAGGCTACAGACCATGTAGTAATAATTTGCTGATTTGTCGAACTTGATGATTAAGTAGCCATGGTGTAGATCAACCATATAGGTGAATAGATAGTATTAAATTTATTTGATTATGTTTTGCCTAGGTTTTTAAATAAACCATCTTTGGCGTTTAAATGGAATAAAATCCTTTATATTTACTAGACAGGGGACATAAGTCACGATTGTCAATGTCATACTGACATCTTATATAGGACAACGGCTTGTTCCATAGGACTTTTCGATGGCACAGATGCCTTGTCACTATGGAAATTTTAAAACATAATCAATGATTCCTTTGGATCGGAAAATTTCATAATTCATTGTCTTGACAAGAAGTTATGAAATAAAACTATCGTTTTCATGTATGCATCTTTGCCCGTAGGTATACATCCCAGGTGGATGTTTAGATGTGTACATCATGTTCGACGTTTATTAGCCATGATTCCTATTGATTATATAGGCTAAATAAAGGGTTTGGAAGCTCCTAATATAAAGATGACAATCGTGATTTTATCGTATCACTGTTGTCGGGAGTGTTAACACGTTTTCAAGTGTTTAATAAGGATCTGAATCTCTTTTAAACAGGTTTTACCATTTTAGCTAGGTCTTCAATGACATTCAAGCTAGGTCAAACCTTTTAAGATTCTCTTTTAATATATATACTGGCAGGAAAAGAATGATATCTATTTTATTCAGGATTTTCATTATAATTATCCTAAATTTAATAAAAATATAATTATGGCACAAAAGACCAAGTCACAGGGACAACTTTATATTATCAACCTTGATTTTGTAGAATTAAGGTATTTAGGCTTGAACGTGTTCTTGCCTTTTCTTGACAGGGAGTTGTAGGTTACGACTGTCTTTATTAAAATTTCTGGCCCGTGGGCCTATCAATTAACATCTCGTAAGATGTTAAGACATATAGTCATTGCACTGATGATACGTTCAGCGGTCACAGTAATGACATGACGACATGATCAGTGCCATTAATTTAATCAACTGTCGTTCAGTGGTCATAATAATGACATGACGGCAGGATTAGCACTTAATTTAAATCAACTGTCATTCAGCGGTCATAATAATGACATAACGACATGGTTAGTACTTTAATTTAAATCAACTGTCATTCAGCGATCATAATAATGACATAACGACAGGATTAGTACTTTAATTTAAATCAATTGTCGTTCAGCGGTCATAATAATGACATGACGACCAAATTATCGTCTAGAGGGCTTTGAGCATAGCTCACCCCCTTAGGACGGGGAATCTCAAAAGATCACCACTGTCGATGTCGCAATCGGACAGTGTATTATAACCTGTGGCACTTCATCCTTAAGGGATGATTATTTTAATAAGGAAAGTTTGGAATAACCCATTCTAGGGATGACTTACGTGATTTTATCGAACCACGTTTGCCAGGAGTGTTAACATATTACGGATGTTAACAAGGATTTAAATCTCTTGAATAGGTCCGACCATCTTGGCCTCGTCATATAGGCTAGGTTTACCCTTAAGATTTCTTTTTTTTATAATTAAAGCAGAACAATCCTAACTCGGGATGTTAATAAGGATCTGAACCTAAATTGAGGATCTGCCGTCTTGGCCGGGTCTCAATAATGACACGAGGCTAGGTCTTGTCCTTTTTAGATTTTGCCATTTTATTATAATGGTAGATCTTATAACAGAAATATTATTTTAATTTATTTTATATATTATATTCATATATAATGATATAATTGAAATTTAGGTAAGACATCCCAATGGTTTTAAAAGAGGTATAGAATTGCCCTAAAAGGGACTTAAAAGAAATGATGTTGTCCTCAAAGGGACCAAAAGATAAATATCGTTATAAAGACTTTTAAGGAAACGATCTTTAGTAAAAGGAGTCTCTTCTTCATTTTAGTTCTGAATGTCCCCTCCTTGGTCGTACGTTAATCCTAGTCGCAACACGAAGCTCGACCTTTCCTAGGCTTCAAATGGGGAGAATTTCATTACATCTTCTTGCTTGGCGACATATTAAAATATATAATTGAAAGTAATAATCCTCCAAAGAGACGAGAGTATTCCTATGTTAAGTCTAGACTCAGAAGATCAAAGAATGTGCTATCGTGTCATTGAGATTAAACACAAAAAGCTGGTGTTTAATTCACTCAATGTTGGCTCTGATACCAACCTGTCACACCCCGACTTTCCACGTGTCTCCGGTGGGCCCGGTGGGGAGTACCGTGACGTAGTTGACATCATCATAGTCAAACAACACAATATTTAAATGCACAGCGGAAGCAAAAGATAAATATATTACAACCCGATATAAAGTAATATCAAGTATTACAAACGGAATGTAAAGGATCCACAGGCGGATCAAAAATGAAACATTTGTTCTACAGACTTTAAGGCATCCAAGCTTGCGAGACTTATTGTGGACGCTAGAAGACAGCCAGCCTATTACGTGTAGTACCTGCACTTAACCTTTTGGAAAATACGTCAGTTTACACTGGTAAATACAATTTAACTGACTCATTTTGCAAAGGGTTGAAAATTGGTTTGAACGCACGCGGCACAAAAACATTTTATAACTTGGGATAATTATTTATTATAATCTTGTGAACGAATTACATGTTACTTGTGCGTTCAGTAGCCCGGATCTTGTCCGGGTTAAATATCAATAGACACACCACAATAACGAGTTATACACTGACAGGTGTACGCCTACACCTCGTGCTCTGGTCGTGGCCATCTCGTAAGATGATGCCAAGGATATCCGGGACATGGTCATTAATCCCCCAAAGGCTTAAAGTAAACAAGACTGTTTAAACGAGCCGATCAAATTATTCAATTAACCACCCAAGGATGTAAGATTTGATGCTCGATCAAGCGGTATTCTATATACTGTAACCCAAGCCCGTATAGGGAAAATAAGTTAAAAGTATTTACCTGAGCTAAATATAAATTCAATCTCAGCCGTATACCACCAAGCAAGTACAGATAGCTTTTACTGGTTCTTCTTATTCTGGAACAAAGGTTTTTAATAACCTATTAGATTCCTAACGGGTCTTTAATTAAGCCTAAGCTTAGACCGGTTAACTTTAAAGGACGCTACGGTTCAAACGCACGATTAAGTGAAGACCGGGTAGAATGTGATTTAGACCCGACCAGTTTGAAGACTCGTATAAAATGGGTAACCTAAATACATTCTGGATTTTGAAATAAAATGATAAGGTTAAACCCGTTTCGGTTATTTTATGAAAACTAGCCTCGTGGCTTAACCGTATGCTTATAAGCGAAGCCGGGTAACCGGATGAGTTATACACAAGTTTCATATGCCAATATGTTTTAAAATATGTTAAGATATCAGTAAGATATCAACATGTATACTCGTTATAGTTTTAAAACCGAATTAAGCCCCAAAACGGCAATTTGGTCATTTTACGATGCATAAAGAGAGCTAGTGGATAAACTGATGTCATGGTCATTATGTTTTTGTAAAAATACTTTATTTATGATGTTATATCAGTAGGGTGTCGAAAATATGTGTGGTTTATAGTGTAAAACCAAACTATACCCTGAAAGGGCATTTTGGTAATTTCACACATAGTTTGGTGACTCATTTGGAAATCTGAGTTTGGGTCAAGTACCTACAGAATTTATATTTAAAATATGTTTAAAAATCAGTAGGTATCAAGTTTTATTTCATAGATATGGTATTAAACCATATTATGCGCCGAAAAGGCGTAAAAGTTGGTAAATGACGATCTAGATGAGGTTTAAGGTTAAGTATATGTTATGAACAGGTTTGTAAGGTTAAAATAAGTTATTTATTAGTTCATAACAGTAGGTAAAAGATTTAGTTATGAAAATGTACTAAAATTCATTTTAAGCCTCATAAGGGTATTTTCGTCATTTATCAATACATGCAACGCATGCTTGCAAACTCAGTTTGAATCTGATTTAATATTTAAAAATTTTATAAATATAATATAACATCAGTGAATGAGGAGTTTTGCCATAAGAATCATGTTTATACCATTCCATATGCCGAAAGGGCATTTTGGTCATTTTAAAAATATAAAAATGGTTTTTATGCAAAACTCAAATCATGACCAGATCTTGACATCAAAATAAATTTGAAATATTGTTAGATCAATTTATAAACCACATGCATGCTCATATTTATTAAAAATTCTCATTTTAACATAAAAGGGCATTTTAGGCGTTTTAACGAAACTTGTGTTAAATCTCAGATTTTGAATATGATCTTGTAGTATGACCTCAGAGGGTTATACTACATAATATAAGGATCATAATATGACTTTGATTCAGCTCTTAAAGTTATTAAATCGGTTCAGATTTGAAAGTCAAAGGTTTGGTCAAACTGTTAGACTTTTTGAGTCAAACAAGCAATTTCACCAATTTGATCAGTTTATCATGTTCTTGTAACAATTACCAAGTTATTTAAATGACAAAACATGATTCATAATCTCTAAATTATCAGTTTTGATTAGTTTAAGAATCTGCCCAGTTTGACTTTTAGATTACTAACTTTGACTTATCAAATAGACTAGAAATCGTGGAAATCAGAAAGCATGATCATAATGGATTATAACCAACTTGATTACCATCATAAAACAAGATTCATTTGGACTTTTTGCTGATCAATTCATGATCAAATCAGAAAGTCAAACAGAAGTCAAAATATAGTGTTCTTGGCTAAATTAAACTATGAACAAGAATCAAAACATGATTGGAATACTTACAACCACTGAATGAAAGATCAAGAACACCAGAAACTTCCAAGATGATACTCATATTTCGGATTTGAGCAGATGAGGAAGTTTGAAGTTGAAAAATTTATAAAAATTGAAGAATATGATGTGTTCTATAGGATTCTTGAACGAATCAGATGTTGCCAAGTGTTTAAACCACTTATAAAATCTATGTGCTGCCCCTAGTATCGATTATGTGGGCTAGAAACCGGTTTTGAACAATGTCCAGCAATTAACAGGCTGTTTTCTGCTGTTTTGCACGTCTGATCAGGCCTCGCGGCCCGCGTAGAGGACACAGCAGGCTCACGCGGCCCGCCTGACAGTTCAGGTCTGCACAACAGTTTCAAAATCGACAGAATTGGTCCCTGTCAGCTTATGTAGTCATTTTAGGCACGTTCAAGGCCCGTTACTCTCAATTTAAGGCTCCATCATGAAGTATAAACATAGGAGACATGAAACATGTTCAAAAACATGTCGGATGTCGGTTTGTTTGGCCGTACGGTCACGTTATGTGTCGAATTACGACGAAACACGAACGGACGCGAAAAATGGTCCAAACTACGCGACGAATGGAGTTTTATCAAGGCGATCACTAAAATAAAATATTTTAGTGCTTACATAAATTTTTGGGTGTCCGGGGATACTCAGATTGTGAGATATGCGCGAAAATGCAAACTTGTGCACTTTTTGACACTTTTAGTCCCTGGTGGACTTGAAAGTTTATTTCTGCGCACCAAACACCTCTAAGCCTATATCTAAACTATAGAAATGATAATTAGGGCATGTTTAACTTATGGAAAATTTCCGGAAGGTCCGTTACTGTACGAATCGACATACTTTTGCAGTTTGACGCAAATAGTCCTTAAATTGCGCAAAGTAGCGCGAATTGCCGTTTAATGTTATACAAGCCTTCCATGGCCCATATTTACTTTTCCCAAGCATATATTTAAATATTACAATGCTTTCGTTTGCTTAGATGGTCCCCGAACGGCGTAGATTCAAAAGTTGACGCTTTAGGTCCCTCTATTGCGCAAACTTGCACATCTAATCATTTATTAGCATTGAAGCCTCATCTAATCCATTTTAGGCATTCTTGGAAGCATTATTAAACATTACGATGCCTTGGGTTCGCTAAAAGGTCATTCAGAGGTATAATTAAACATATTGACACTTTTAGTCCCTCTAACTTGCAAAGTTGCGCGAAACTTTACTTATAGGCATAAAAGCTTTAGTTGGCCATTATTTGGCATTCCCGGGAGTATAATTAAATATTATGAAGCTTCCGGTTTGTTAAAAGGTCACTCAGAGGTAAGAATTAACATGTTGACGCTTTTAACCCTTTATTGCGCAAACTTTCAATTAATTACGCAAACGACTACACTTATTCATCAAGTGGTACATTTGTGAATATAAACATCGTGAGAGACTATTTGGAAACTTATTTTAGGTATGCAAACACTTCCAGTCCTTTTATTATCAAGGTTTTCGATTTTTCGATAAATTTGTCCCTCAAATTTACTATTTGACTTCATCAGGGTTTATTACACGTGTCAATACATCATTGGACGTGATTTTACGAGGTGTTACACGTAGTGCAGGCTCAACTAAGGCGCGCCTGCATGCGCGTTCGACCGGTCAAACCAGTCTACTTACTAGAGAGTTAATGTTAGACGGTTTCCACTAGTGCCATAAGTTGAATGGCAGTTTCTTTTTACTACCACTTATTAAGTTAGAATTTAATCCTTTTTATTACAAGATTAATGATCTTGTTAATTACAAGATTAATGATCTTGTTTATTTCATCATTAAGAGGGTTGAATGAGTCTATGCATCTAATTATAAAATGAATATGGTTTATTCATTTGTGTAGAAGAAGAAAAATAGACACAACAAATTGGTCTTTTGTTCCTTGAAAATTTAGAGAGGAGCACTCTCTAAATTATTCTTTTCTCAACTTCATATTTTCCTAATTGTGTGAACACCAAATTATACCCGGTGCTATCTCGGGCATGAGAGTCATCTCCGGCAGTACACATACTGTTCCGGTTGTTGTACCCTGGGAGACAGACCGTCTGAGAGGAGGCGCGAAATCTGTTTTAAGGGAAGCGTGTTGAACACGTGCCTCAACCAAAAACTGTCAACAATTTTGCTTGTGTTGCAGCGGAGTTTCGATCTCGTAGATGCGGTTGAAGTTTTCCAAAGACATTGGCTTTGAATCAAGATTGGTACAATTATATTGTATTTTATATTCGTTTATTTAATTTTCGTAACCGATATTGTACTAGTCGAATTTCCCACAAATAACGAGAGTCTCGTTATTATATATTTTGTAATACATTTTATAAAAAGTGAACCTAGTTCCTACAATAATTATATATAATAACTAGACTCTCGTTATTCGTAGGAAATATCATAGTACAATACCGGTTGCAATAACTAAATAAAAAGAATATAAAATATAATTATATATACCAATCTTGATTCAAGCCGCATCTCTGGTAGGTCCTTCATACGCACTTGATAGCATCCTAGACTCGAATATTCATCATCTTGAGTCTTGGAAAATGTTCCTTGACTGCAACAAAACGTTGACGATTTTGGTTGAGGCACGTGTTCAACACACTTCCCTTAAAACAGATTTCGCGCCTCTACTAAAGACAACGCGTCTATCTCCCAGGGTACAACAGCCAAAGCAGTCTGTACTGCCAGAGATGGCTCACACGCCCAAGGTTACATCCGTTAATTATAGTGTTTGAACTCATGTGGTGGAAAACAAGTAGAGAGTACTCATCTCTCTTGTTGGTCTTCAAGTGTTCATCCTCCTTCTAGTATTCTTCATGTATCAAGCAATACCATATTCTTGTTGTAACAAAAGAAGCACATAGCCTACTATTTGTACAAGACTTAAGGATTAGTGATAGGTTTCACTTACTTAGTCACTTAATTAGAGACTTAAAAACTCTAATAAAACTAATTAAATGTCATCAAGAAGCTCTACTCAAGAGTTTCTCTTTTATTTACCACATGAAGATTCTAATTAATATTTATAATTACATTAAATTATAAATATATTAAATATCCATTCACCAAATTTCCAACACCAATTGCCTTCGCTTCACATACCCAAGCAATTCGAAGTTGATTTTGGTATGGTTATTTGGAAACATATCTTCATTTGACACTTGAACATGCACCGACCCATAAAATACATATGTACCATTGATTATAAACATTAGGTTTTATTTTAGGGGTCCATTTTTTTCTACTTGTACATGGTCCTGAATTCTTAAGGACGACCTTGGAAATTAGGAGAGTATTGTGAGAACTGAAAGGGTTTTATTAACATTACTATTTATGTATAATATCAATTCAGGCATGATCTCGTTGTCTAGCTTAATCTATGGGTTTCTGTAATATAAATAATCTAAGCATGTGGTACAATGGTCGATTGAGGACAATTATATGTTTTGTCACCTATGTCATTACCATCTTATAATCACTGCCATTGTCTAAAGTTGATGCAAGTCGATTACTACCTATATATATTACCCATTGCGGGTTTTTCTCATTGTCAACAAATCGTGGTACTCAGACTAAAGTACCCATTATTCTAAAAGTCTAACTCACAATCTTTCAAAATAAGACGTGAAAAAAACACTTCATTAGTTTTTTGCGGTTTGCCCTTAGCTTCTTTAGCCCATTAGCAATCTTTGCTATCTATTTATATGATTATATAATTAGTATGCCACCGAGCTAATCCTAGTATGAATAACAAAATCTAAACATATTTTATATAAAAAAAAGTTCACCCACATATCTATACTATATTATAATGCATAGGGGAAGGGTATTTTAAGATACCCAAAAAATAAGAACTTTTCTCCCACTTTATTTATAGAAAGACCCCTAAAATGAGGGTAGTTTAGTCTTTTAAACACTATTTATTTTTTAGCCCCTAAACTTATTATACTTAAATCCCTAAGGTTTTAACAAAATTATAGATAATTAGTTACAATTCACCCATCCACAACAAACTTATAATTTTTTATGTGTTCTTTGACATATCTTATAAACTATACTGTTTAAAAAAGTCCAAAGATAACATGACGACCTACACATTTTTGTCGACGTTTCGATAGTTGTCTTGTTCAATATCGATGCACGGATTAAAAGGTACAAGTCGATAATGCTTTAATGTACAAGTAATTAATACTTGTGATCTAATGCGCCTAATCTACAAAGATGTGTCCATCTATGCAAACAAAAACAAAAAGAATTGAAAGTACCATAACATAAAATGAAGATATTATGTGTCACATTTTATTTTATTAAAACTGCCTAATATTTGTACTTAAATATATTTTATAAGAACTTAAAACTAACTACAACAAATTTCCTAAATAAAGGGGTGGCAAATCTAAAATTAAACCCTAATGCACTTCTATAGTTACTATTATAAATACATAGCAAGACACCTCTATATCTATTGCTAACCAAAGTTAAAAAAATGGATCAAGTTCTGAATTTAGTTGTTGCGAAAAACCAAGCATGCGAGATTGAAACTTCTAAGGTCAGTTCTGTTATATCGCAGCAGTGAATAATTGTTTTCTTTTATTTACTTTTATGTGAATGTTAACTTCTTTGATTTTTCAGATTTAGTTGCATGATGAACATGCCAATTTAAACAACCCGTTTGTGGAAAAAGCTTCTAAGGTATTGATTTTGCTGGTTTTTAAGTATTATTTTTGCGTATATCTTTCATATTAACATGTTCGTTATGTTATTACATATGTGTTTTATTGCAGGATGATGGTGATAAAAGTGTTGATATTATTTCTTATGGTGCAATGTTTAGTCCATACAAGTCTAATCTTCAACGTGAATTTAATGAAGATGTATTTTTAAGATTTATTTAATCTTTTTTTAACTTTTGTATTCAATTTTTGTCCTTTTTAAGGATCGAAAGTTTGAGACTCCAAGGAAGAGATCCAAGAGATTCTCTGAATGGAAATGGAGTGAGGTTGTTAATTTAGACAATTCTGAGGACAATGACAAAAAAAGAGGAATTAGAAGATACTGTCGATTCAAGCACAAACCGGAAAACCCAATTAAAAATACCTTGAGTGTCAATTCAGAAGCGGAACAGATTTCATGCAGTCTAATATGAAATCTATCAAGTGTTTTTATGTTTTTTTTTTCATTTTCAGCTGTTAAGTTTGATCCAGACGTATGAATAAAGTTTATTTTATATTTCAACTTTATTTTTGATGTTAATATAATGCAGTTATTGACCATATTAATAAAGTTAAAAATAAAGTTAGTATCCTAAATTTACAAGTCAGCTAAACTTATATAAGTTAATATCCTAAAGTTGCAATAAAAAGATATTGCAGTTAGATATAATCAAACTGAAATTATAAATATTGTAGTTATTCTTGGATATTAATCTAATAAATTGTATTTCTAAATTAAAAAATAATAAAGTAATAAACTTTAAAGCTAAACAAAAAAACAGAACTTACTATGATATAAAATTAACAAAGATATAAACTCTTAACATCCTATTTTTTACAAAACTATTTTTAAATTTTATAAAAGTATAAATTATATATATATATATATATATAAACAAAATTTAACAATTAAAGTTAAAGGTGTAAAACGTACTAAAGAGTCAACTACTATTTTTTTATTTTTATAAAAACAAAAACTTTAAACTTAAAGTTTATTGGATGAGTACCATGTGGATATTTAAAAAAAGTTATGAACTTTAAAGAATAAAATTATAAACTTTATCATTTAACCAACAAAATAAACTTACTTTACAACTATAACAACTTATCTTTTATTTTTTGTCATTTGATTATATTTTTTTTATAAAAACGAAACTTTACATGTGTAAAACAGTTTTTACTTTATTCATAAACAAAACATTTTGTTTTTATAAAAAAAATAATTCTTTTATAAACATTTTTTGTAACAAGTAATATAAATAAAATACTCCAGAAATCTACAATCTTTGCTAAATACTAAATTGTGTTGCAAATTTTTAGGAATTATAAGTTCAACTATATTATTATAGATAATATTAGTAAATTTCAAAATAATTCTTTACCAATTTGACTACATACATAGTAGATTGTGTTACATATTTTAGGAATTGTAAGTTAAAAGTAGACTCATATAGATAAGATTAGTTATGAACTAAAAATCTGAACTTAGTATGATATAAAGTTAATAAAGATATAAACTCTTAACATCCTTTTTTTTATAAAAACATTTCTTGAAATTTTATAAAAATATAATTTTTTATATATGTAAAAAACCAAAAATTAACAATTTAAGTTAAAGCTCTAAAACGTTTACGAGCCAAATACTATTTTTTATTTTTATAAAAACGAAAAATTTAAACTTAAAGTTTATTAGATGAGTACTATGTGGATATTTAAAAAACGTTATGAACTTTAAATAATAAAGTTATATTTTATAATTTAACGAATAAAATAAACATGCTTTACAGTTATTACAACTTATTTGTTTTGTCTTTTGATTATTAATTTTTATAAAAGAAACAATATTTTTTTGTCTTTTGATTATTAACTTTTATAAAAAAAACAAAACTTTACATATGTGTAACATTAATGACATATATCCACCACAATAATTTTATCATATATATTATACAAATAAGAAAACTATCAGAAACGAGTGCCGCAATCTAAAGTTTCACACAGCCGTATCGCGCGGGCACCCTAATAGTTTATAAAAAAAAAAAAAAAATTCACCCAAATTGTGACACACTTAAATCGTGATTTCCAAACACTTCCCTTTCTCTTCACGGCGCACACATGGTGGTGGGTAGCATCACACCCTGAACTCCATTACTCCGGTCGCCGTCGTCTCCCTCACTCAATCCCTCATCTCCGATCACTTTACCGCCACAATCACCATCAATTTCACTTACATTTTATGTATGGACATCGAAGCAGAAACCACTTGCAACGGAATCAAGCGAAAGAAACCCTACGAGGAGCTAAAACCTACCGCTTCCGGCGATGACGATCGTACGGCGGAACATGAGGCCACATCAGAGAAGAATTCCGATAGTGACGGTGGTGGAGTAGACGCGCAGGAGAATAAAACGGAGGATTTGGAACTTATGGAGAAATCGGACCGTGAAATTGCGGCGAGTATTGACAGGATCAAGAGAAATTTGCAGACGATAGGTGTTAGGTTGCCTGATGGAGGTGAAAAGTACAAGGCGAATTTAAGAAGACATGAATATGAACTCGAACGGAGGAAGAAGCTTCAGTTAGAGAAGGTTTGGCTCTGTGTGGAATCTTAGATTTTATGCATTGCTTATAGATGTTATGAAATAGGATTGATTGATGATGATTATGTGTTTTTAGTGCTTGTATTGTCTTCCTATCTTGAAAAATTAGGGATAAATTGGGAGATTTGGGGTGTGTGTGTGTTGGGGGGGGGGGGGGTATGTTTTGTAAGAGGGGAATTTTAGTTTTACTGTCAATATGCTGTGCTTGCTAGTTGATGTTTCTAAGGCATTATAATATAATATAATATAATTTTAGCATGGGCATATATATATACATTGCAATAGCGGCTTGATGATATATATATTTTTTGGGCTGTTGTATTTTCTTAACAGGCGGAGAATGGATGTGATGACACAATACAGCTTTCTGATCATAGTGATGACGGTAAGATTAATTGCACGGTTTTGTTAAGGTTGATGTGTATTTATATATTCTTTTGTGCCTAGATGATCAGGCTTTGTTGATGTTGGGATCATAACACGCAATTAAGTGACATGTAGATAGAATTTCTGATTTGGGAGTATTGCATTGTCTGTTTTGTTTGTCTGCAATCAGTTGAATTGTTTTTCTGTAGGTGCTTCACATGGCAAAAAGAAATCCGCATCAAAGTTTGCCAAAATTTTTGGCAAAAAGATGGAGGAAGAGGTATGATTCTCTATTACACTTGAATCATTACTTTTTTTTTTCATTTTTCTCTGGCGGAGTACACACACATGTATTTGTTTGTTGATTAGCAAGAAGATTCTAGGACTGTCTGTGCATTCGAAAAAGATTTGACTTACATCAATCGTTGTGATGGGCGCAAATTAAAGAGACAACTTTCGGGTAAGGGTAGATCCGGGAAGGTTTTATCTTCTTCACGATCCATGAAGACTTCTTTAGTAGATGGTAAGAAACCAATGAACTCCAATGATGGAAACGAAGATGGCGATCCTACATCTTTCTCAGAGTAAGAAGACTTATCTCCGAATAAATATTTTTGAAATATGTTATTATCCCCTTCAAGTATCTTTCTCATGATCTGTTTTAGCTTATAACTGGTTCTTGTGTATCCTTAAGTTATAATCTATTCCTTTGGCAGGCCAAAGTCTCCTCATGATCCACCCTCGAGGAATTTGAGGCCTAGATCTGTAAGTTACTTCCATTGCTTATGTGCATAATTATATGAGATGTTAGTTTCATATGGGGTGGCTTCTTTAGCATTCGAATAAACAGACTTTGTGATATGTGGTCATTTTCCTGCTTTTAATTTCTACCGTTTTCTTTTTTTCAACAGGCACGGGGTTACCGTTTAGTGGATGAGGAGACAGAGACTCAGAAATTTATGTTAAATCTGGATCCAGGGTAGGTCTTATTGGTTTCTTCCATTTATTTGTTTATGCTTAATGATACAAGATTGCTAAAATGTTTTAAATTCGTCATATTCAAATTTCAGCATGAAAGATGTTAAAATCTACTACCCATCAAGGGATGACCCGGATGCTGTTGAAGTTGATTATGCTCACATGGAATGCCTTGCACCTGAAGCGTGCATTTCATCCATTATTATGAATTTTTATATCCGGTTAGTGCTTTTTTTTTCTGTTCTCTGCAAGGTCTTCTCTTTTTTTTTTTTTTTTTTTAATTTTATCTTGTATATGACGGATTCCTTTTATTTTCTTTTGAGTAGATATCTTCAGCAGCAATCATCTTCCTTTGATAGTGCAACATGCCATTTTCATATCTTCAACACATATTTTTATAACAAACTGGAAAAGGTATGCTCTTTTCCATCTTGGTTCCTCTCAATGCATGATTTTGTATTTCTTCACTTCAACCTTTTTATAAATGGCGAATAACTAATTTTTTTTTTTTTGGTAGCTGAGCTACGAGGAAGATTCGTTTCGCAAGTTCAGAAAGTGGTGGAAAGGTGTTAGCTTATCTGAGAAAGCATACATTCTTCTGCCTGTACATGAAAGGTAAGCTTTTGAACTCGTATCAAGCGTTCATGATTTCTCATTACTGAAATTCAAAAGGTGCCAATTGTCATTTTTCAAATAGGATTATTAACAATTATAGCATAATTGTTGTAAAGTGGATATGTTAAATGCTCAAAAAGTGTCTGATGTAGTTATTATACATACCATATGCCATACATATATGTGTGTGTATGTGTGTGTTTCTACTAAATGTTTCCTGAAATTTTGCAGTGCTCATTGGAGCCTGGTGATAATTTGTCTCCCTAGCGCAGAAGATGAACTAAGCCCGATTTTGCTTCATCTGGACTCACTTGGACTACACGACAGCAGGACACTTTGTGATAATATCAAAAGGTATAATATATAACTGTCAACAAAAACTTGCATGATTATAGATATCATGACTACTGGAAAATACATGCTGTTGGAAATCATTTCACAATCGTCACCCAATCTTTTTCAATGGATTTTTCCTGTTCTAGAATGGCATCAATATGACATGTTCTTACAACTTTCAATTAACTTCTTTTTGCTCTATAAATATTCAAATTCTAGATTTCTTAAAGAAGAGTGGAGCTATCTAAGAAAATCAAAGACTCCTGTAGACCCACCACCCACTACAGATGAAATCTGCGAAAATGATGACTTTCGAGTGGATCACAAAAGGGTTACGGTAAACATATTCATAGCTTGCATGTTTACATTCCAAGTGTTCTTAGTTAGAGTAAATTGCCATTTTAGTCCCTGAGTTCTTGTCCAAATTGCCATTTTAGTCCAAATAGTTTTTTTTTCTCTTCTGGGTCCCTGACTTTTCCTTTTTCTTGCCATTTTGATCACATTGTCTAACTTAGTCTAAAAACCAGGTTATAATCAGGGGTATTTTTGGCATTAAATTATTATGAGGTTTATAAATTATGTTGTAAACTACCCCTGGTTATCACTACGCAACAGTTATGCCAAAAATACCCCTTGTTATAACCAGATTTTTAGACTGAGTTAGGCAATGTGATCAAAATGGCAAGAAAATGGAAAAGTCAGGGACCCAGAGGAGAAAAAAACTATTTGGACTAAAATGGCAATTTGGACCAAACCTCAGGGGCTAAAATGGCAATTTACTCTCTTAGTTATTTCATCAGAGTATTCTTTTATCAGGTTCCACAACAGAAGAACGACTATGACTGTGGGCTCTTTGTTCTGCTTTATATGGAGCGTTTCATCAAAGAAGCTCCGGTGAGGTTCAGAAAGAAAGACTTATCAATGGTAATTTCTATACATGGTTGACCTTTTTTACTTGATTTATAGAGTCGATATATTTTATTTCAAATTCACTTGCCAATGGATGTATATTTATTATCAGTTTAGCAAACAATGGTTTCGGCCTCAAGAAGCATCCAACTTAAGGGCTAAAGTCTGTGAACTTCTTGTAGAAGAGTTCAAGAAAGCCAAAGAGAAGGAATCCACCTCATCTCCGAAGAGTTAGGTGCGGTTCTAGTGCTAAGGTTGGTTTAGTTGTAGAAGCATTATGGTAAAAGTGGAGTTTTTAGATGTATATACATTTGTATAGGACGGATTAACCGCGGTGCAATTGCTAAATGGGTAGAAATGTTTTGACCCCTTAAAAGGGAAAAAGAATAATCCATGCTTTTCACCAAATGTCTTGGTGTAGCTTCTTGTCAAATGCTTGATGAGAAATAAAAATTTGATGGGTGTGTATTGTCACGGAGTAATTTTGGACATTTGTCCCGTGACGTTATATTAATCAATATTTTCACTTTCTATATCAGGCCACTTACATCATCGTTTGTTTTTGGTGTGCGACCATTTTATAAAAATAAGTTGTATAACTTTTTTATGTGCTCGCCTTAGCTATAGTAATTGTACCAATTGGCTTATAGCCCAGTGAAAGTCACATTAAAATGGGAAGTTGTAGTGACGCGGGTTCGACCCTTGTGGTGCCCATATCATGGAGGTAGTGACCGAGGCTATTTGCTGGCATCATAACCCTTGCGGGGTGGGATGATGAGTACCCAAAAAGGGTACTGGGGCCAGGATTCCCTCCACAATCCTTTTAGCTATAGTAATTGTGAATCTTTGAATCCAATTGCTAGTAAATTCTGATCTTATTGATGTCCTTTGTATTTACTCATACATCCTTAAATCACTAATCAATTAATGATGTACTAATCATGTTTCATTGGTTGATATTGTACAATATTGACAGGTCAAATACCCAATTAACTAATTCTTTAGGTTTTCAAAACGTTGATCTTCTTCTACTATCAAATTCACCATTAAAAACTTAATACCTTCCAATAAACAAATTTAAGACTAAACTGACCATCTAATTGGTCAAAATAACGATCTTCATCATCATCTAAAATTCACATCTCATTCTGAAACATATTCCGTCTCTTAACCAATTTTTATTAGTGTTGGGGGACGGGGCACTCTTGTGATGGAGTGAGCTATGGGTTCAACTAGAACACCGCCACTACTCAAGTGATCACTTGGGATGGTGGCTTTTGTGGGTTCACAAGCCCGAAATACTTTAACAAAAGTAAGATTGTGATTGGTGGATTTGATTTTTTTTTAAATTTAATTGGAAGGGGTTCAAGTGATGGCTAGAACATCGCCACAACCCTTTGATCTTATGAACTTGTGATTCAAAGAGATGAGGTGACAATGACATAACATGATTGGTTGGTAGTGATCATTCAAGTGAAAGAGAAGATGAGTGTCCCCGATGTCCTTACAAAACATGTCTAATTGTCTAAACAATAATTTGGTGTCTTAGGGGGTCCGGGGCACCAGCGGGGAGGCATTTCGGTGACCCTATTCCCCGAGCGGGAACACCGCCGCCATCCCTGCGGTGACCCAATTCGGTGAGTGGCAACGGGGAGAAGTCACCGATGGAGGAGAGGGGGAGATGGTGGGCCAGCCTGATTTTCAACCAATCAAAACCTTTTCCTTTTTTTTTTTTGAATAAAAAAAAGAGTGATTAGAAAAGCGGAAGAGGATGTTCTAGGAATGGATCGGATAACATTAAGAGGGGAGTGGCGCCATCAAATTGAGGGTGTGAGGGGAGTTTAAGAGGGGAGTTGACGTGGCACACGAGGATTGGTTATGCGTAAGAGAGGGGACTCCCCTCTTAGGGGAGTGCCCCTCTCACCCTTACAAGCCATTTTACGACAATTATCTTGTTAATTACATATAGCTAAATGTCTCTAAGGACCATTTATAGCAATTCTAAGATATAAGAAGTAATAAATAGGTAGCATCGTTTCACCATACAAGAACCATAACATAATTAGCTAATTCTATGCCAGGAAGTCAGATGTAACCTTTGGTATTTTGATGCTTCCTTAAGACCCAAGAACCAACCTAGTAATGTTATCCGATCCATTCCTAGAACATCCTCTTCCGCTTTTCTAATCACTCTTTTCTACCTTGACCGGCTCGTTTATTTTCCAAAATTGTATCTTTACAAGAATCAAACATGCCACTTTCTTTACTTTGAGGTCATGGGTTCTAGCCATGAGAAACAACCTCCTGCACAAAGCGTAGGGTAGGACGGCGTACATCAGATAAAGAAGCGATCCCACCCCTCCCTGGACCCTGAGTGAATGCAAGAGCTAAACAAAACCTTAAATCTTTGCAAGGATCAAAGAGAAGTCCCCTCTACTTTCCTTTATTCAATTTGACACAATTCTTCAAAGTTTTCCACTCAACTCATGACTCGATCTCATCCCATTATCAACATGGACGGTTCCTTCTCCCTCCTCTCTCAAAGATTGTCATCTTATTAAACCATTTAAAAAAAGAGAGAACAGTATAACTGTATGTGTGTGAAATGGGTCGAATAAGGTATATGCAGTTAAAGACACTAACGTTGTTAATCCAACAAGCAAGCACTAAACCATCACTGCATACTCCAAATAACCGCAACATAAATGACCTCAAGGGTTTTGTTCAGACTTGAAGGTCCTGGTAAGATTATACCTCAAAGTCAAATTAAGGACATAAAGTTACTGCAAATCCTATCAAGAACCTGATGTGCATTGACAAAATTCAATGCAATATCTTTAAAAAAAATAGAAAAAAAAAATAAAACTGGAAAAGTGAAAACACGAACTCTTTTACTACTTTTGATCTTGAACCAGCAAACGTAATAGAATAACAGAGCTAAACCAGTAATCATGAAACAATTTGTTAAAGTAACGTCCAACAAATCTTTTTTTTGGTGCAGACAGTCTCTTAACTAGGGCCATAAAGTACAAGAACTATCATTAACATACGGTCCAACGCAATTAAACATGATCTCAAAACCATTCCCCTTAATTTAGAAAAACCATACAATAAACGATGGCAGTTGAAGTAAAATACAAGTTCTAACAATACCACTTGGATGCATAAAACCATCACCGTTTTGCAGTAAACCCATCATTGTGCCTCACGATACCTTTGGATTTCTGATCATGCCAGTAAGTTTGTAAGCTCTAACCATCTTATACTATACGTTTAGTTGGCATGACATTCGCTAGCAGTAGATTGCCCAAGAACTAGTCCCTGCAACCCATAAATAAATAACACAAGAGTTAGATTTTTGTTACATGTGTATATACAAATCTTGACAGCTATTCTAATTTTATATTTGCAGGTTTCTTCAAGAAAAGTACACTGGTTGTTGGATCTCTAATGGTCTCCATGGTTGAGCCTTTATGGCCTATGTCAAATTTTTATATATTCTATATTTCTATGTTTGTAAATTAAACAAGTATAATTATAATTAATTGACAAGTGAGAATAAAGATACTGACCAATACTTGATTAAGCCATCCCAACCACATGTTGCAACTTTGCTCTGCTCCAAAGGATGCCACTCAGCACCAATGCACACTCCATTATGACACTTTAACGTTCTAAACACTTTGCAACTTTTCCAATCCCAAAACCAGCATTTACCTTCACCATCCCCTGACATAACAAACCTACCATCCGGCGAAAAATTCACTTGACAAGCATAACCGGCAACAATATGCCCCGCAAACCTCTTTTTCTTATTCAGCTGAAACCTCTCTCTAGTGCTATAGATCAGAATCTGATTATCCAAACTCTGTGCTGCCAACCAATTTCCGTTAGGATGAAGTGAAATCGCCGGCATCGAATGCATATGCGGTTCACTTATATACTTTATAACAACTGGGATACCAAACTCCCATACACGAAGAGACTTATCATCGCTTGAAGTGACGAACCGTCTGTTATTATCAACAAACGTTATCGTATTCACAGCACCAAGATGCTGGTCATACTCCTGAGTAATCTGCCCCGTATTCACATCCCACTGAACAATCTTCTTATCACTCATACCTGCCAAAAGAATATTCTGCTTATCATCATCCGGATTCAACTTAACCACATACGGTATCTTCCCCGTCGAAAACGTGGATATCACCTGCCCCGTTTCCGTATCCCAATACTTAATATTCTTATCATACCCCGCAGTCAAAAACTTTGTCCCGTCATTACAAAATGATATATCCCTCACCGCCTTCGAATGCCCCATATAAGTCCTCATACACTTCCCCGAGTTATACACATCCCAAATCTTCACCTTGTTATCCATCCCAGCCGACAAAATCAAATGCCCATGCTTCGGGAAAAACCTAATCGCCGAAACCCCCTTTGTATGCCCACTCCACGTATGCACCAATCTCTTCGGTATATAACAATGATCATTCGTCGCCTTCGCATCCTTTGGCGGCGCAATCCACGACCGTCCTTGATAATCCTTCTCCTCTTTCCCATGAAACGTACTCTTGTCCGTAACCGCCTCTCCCTTATCCTTAACCCCGTCTCGCTCCTCCCCTTTCTTTTTCGCGTACTCTTCCGCATACTTCTTCTGTTCCTCACTCAATTCCTCCTGCAACCCTTCTTTCTTCCCCGCCCATGGACTCTTCCGATTCTTCCGCAACCACGCATCCGTAGCCGGATTCGCCACCTCCTCGGGATCCACCGCACCGTTCGCCTCCTCATCCAATCTCTCCCTGTCCAAAGCTTCCATCTTATTCTCAAGCTTCCGCTTCTTCTGCTCATGCTGTGGAATATTATAAACCGAAACGCCGTCGTTCCCGTTCAAACTATCCATATCACCAACGTAATTAAACCCAGCGGAAGCAGAGGGATCGGCAGCATAACCGTATTTATAAAAAGTATTATATTGTTCATCAAACACAAACGGTTCAATTGAGGCGTTTTCTACAAACCCTAATTTGTGATTACGCATACCTTGAGCGATGCCGTCTTTAGCGTAGGGATGAGCGGGGCCTTGGATCGGAGCCCAGAGTTGGTCGTAGGTCGGGTTGAATTCGACGACGTGTTGTGTGGGGTCCAGTGGTTTGGTTAGGGTTTTGTTGGTGATTGCAGCGGCAACGGTGAGAGAAAGCATGGTGTCGTCGACTTTGGGGGCGGCGGATTTGGGGACGATTGAGAGGCGGGGAGGGGAGGAGTCCGGTGAGGATTGGTCGGACATACGGTGGTCTTCGCCGTCGCTGTTGCCGGAGTCTTTGTATGTCTGTAATAGGTCCATAATTGTGCGATAGTGAAAAGTTGGAAACCCTAGAATTTGTATCTTGATATTTCTCAACAGGATTTAAATCTGAAGGCGACCGACTTTCGAGTTATTATTTAGATCCTCTTTATAACTATTTATATCTAATTTTGCTTTGGGTACTAACTTTATTTTTTAATAAATTTAGGTTTTATGGTTTCAATTTTGTAACACGTTTGGGTACTAACACCAAAATTAGTTATTTAATGACTAAAATACCCTTGCATTTTTTTAAGTTTATCAATGTAACACATTTGAGTACTAACACCTAATTTTATTTAAGATTAAATCAATTTTACAAAATCTATTTATTTTTTTTATTTTCATCTTTTTATTATATCTCTTAATTAACATAAACTCTATTAATTTTTTTATTTTCATATTTTTATTAAATTTCTTATTTAACATAAAATCTACTTGTTACACCAGTATTTTTTTTAAATAGATTTTTTAAACAAAATCTACTAGCTATATAGTTTTATATAAATTAAATTTCTTACTAGTTTTAAATAGTGTAACCTTACTCGTTTTC
The DNA here is from genome assembly GCF_002127325.2 of Helianthus annuus. NCBI lineage: Eukaryota > Viridiplantae > Streptophyta > Magnoliopsida > Asterales > Asteraceae > Helianthus > Helianthus annuus. The sequence goes on along the minus strand of NC_035449.2, from coordinate 30,802,532 downwards.
AATTTTGGATATATATGATTGATAATAATAAAAATAAATATCTTTCATGTGAAAAAAAAATTAAGCCATTTTTAATTTTTTTTTTGTTCATTCACATTTTACTATTATAGAAAGATATTTAATTTACATAAAATCTACTAGTTGCACCAGTAAAATCTACTAGCTATATAGTTTTATGTAAATTAAATAATTTTTTACAAAAAAAAAAAAACGAGTTAAAAAAAGGATTAAATTTTTTTAGTTTTATCTAAAATACCTAGCTATATAGTTTTATCTAAAATACCTAGCTATATAGTTTTATGTAAATTAAATATCTTTCTAAAGTAGTAAAATGTAAATGAAAAAAAAAAGTTAAAAAAAGGCTTAAATTTTTTTACATGAAAGATATTTATTATTATCAATCATTTCAATCCAAAAGTGAAAACGAGTAAGGTTTACATTATTTAAAACGAGTAAGAAATTTAATTTATATAAAACTATATAGCTAGTAGATTTTATTTAAAAACTCTATTTAAAAAAATACTGGTGTAACAAATAGATTTTATGTTAAATAAGAAATTTAATAAAAATATGAAAATAAAAAATAAATAAATAGAGTTTATGTTAATTAAGAGATATAATAAAAAGATGAAAATAAAAAAAATAAATAGATTTTGTAAAATTGATTTAAATTTAAATAAAATTAGGTGTTAGTACCCAAATGTGTTACATTGATAAACTTAAAAAAATGCAAGGGTATTTAGTCATTAATTAACTAATTTTGGTGTTAGTACCCAAAGGTGTTAGAAAATTGAAACCATAGAACCTAAACCTGTTAAAAAATAAAGTTAGTACCCAAAGGCGAAATTAAGTATAAACCACAGGACCCATTTGTGTAATTAACTCGTTTTTTTATGTTCAAAATTAAGGAGTTTTGTACTTTATATTTTCAAAGACGGTGTCTTTTATGTTCAAAATTAACGAGTTTTATACTTTGTGTTTTTAAATCATACATGTTTAGTCCTTTAGGTCTAACTTAGTTAATATTTTTGGTTAAATCTGGTCATATGTCTTGCAAATGAGGCATTTTTGTCTTTTTACCATATTATTTAAAATAATACATCTTACAGAAAATAAATAACTTATTATATAGCAATATATAATTATATCTTATCTTTTTCTCTCTCTAACAAACTTCATCTCTATCGCTCTCGGTATATTCCACCACCATAGCCTCCTTCCACCATCACACCCCTTCGTCCACCACAGTTCCACCAGAACAGACCACCACACCAGCACAAGTTTAGTAGAAATGTCGTTCTCCGATGTGGCACTGGAAACCGAACCTAAAAAGATGTCACCGGCCCCATGACTCCACCTTCACAATTTCAGTCTATATACGATTCAGCCGATCTCAGATCCCCAAACCCCCATCTATCTATTCACATACAATTCCTCCAAAAAATCTTCAAAACCAAAACCCTATAATTCAAAAATCCTAAACACGCAACTTGTGTAATTTGATGCTTCCACGTGCTCTGTTTTGAATCTTGATCAAGCTTTTGGCTGAAATATTGAGTAAAAAATGTGTACAAAACGACCAGTACGACGGTGGTGCCAGGCCACTGTGGAAATCAGATCGCCGTGGATTTGATTGTTGGATTTGACTCGGAGATTTGTATGTTGTTGGATTTGAATCGGAAATAAGACCATGACTCCTCATGGTGTGACAGTTGGTGTGTGGGGGTGGTGTTGGGGTCGTGCGCTGGTAGTGCTGGTGTGAGGGTGGTGGTGGCATGTCACACCCTGACTTTTGCGGAAGCGTGATTATTGGTGTGACTTTCTTAATACGATAGCATTCAATCATAACAACGCTATATGATAAAACCATAAGATGTTCATCCATTCATTAAGTTTAGAAAATACCACAACATACTTGTTTGGAACATCGACACCAAATTTATGTTACAAACCACAACATGTTTAAATGAGTTCACGAAGACTCAACAAAAGACCTTAAATAAAACCCGGTTTAGAAACATGTATCCCGTCCATGAATAGGATACACCTCCTAAACCTAAACGACTCTGGATGACATCCTTTATTCATGACGCATCCTGAAAACATGCAACACCTGCCAGATCCACTTAGTTCCCTGAAATACATGTAATTTGAAAACATCAACAAAAGTTGAGCGAGTTCATGTGTTTGTGTATGAATAAACCTTTAAAGTATGTTTGTAAGTATGTATGTCCCTGGTATGTAGCAATAAGGAAAAACAGACCACCAATGGTTTGCAAGGCCAATGGTATGTGTGAAAAGGTGCAGGAAAACTCAAACCTAGCGGAATTTTGCCACGGCATTTGTATGTGGACATAGTCACCACATGGGCCGCCCTGGTCCTCATGGGTGTGGGCTCGCTACACCCAAATAGATCTATCACTCATGTCCCTCGGTCCTACGACGAGGATTAATGGCCTTAAGTGTTATACCCACCTTTCACATGATCAAGCAGTAACCCTCCTTAGCTAAATCATACCATGTATAAAACGTTTGTAAACAATTGTAACATGTATTCACCGCCGAAGTTATAAAACTGAAAACAGTTAAAAGAAAAGGGGGACATGAACTCACTGTTTTGCGCCTTCAGTACTCGTAACCCAAATCTCCTCAGCAAACACGACTCCCTACAATATACTATGTCTATTAGACGAACGGGCCATGCCTTGCCTTAGTATTTATGTTTTTGAGTTACGTTTCTTTCACATCTTCAATATTATTCCAAGTTATAATTCCTTGTTAAAATAATAATTATTTTAACTTTAAATTCTATTTAATTTTGGAATAATTGTTTAAACAATATTTTGTAATAATACTTCTCAAGTATTTATTTTCGTATTTCCTTTCCAAGGATGGGGGGTATCTTATACATGTATCTTCATACTCTTGTATTTGAAATTCCAAAATAATATATTTTCAAGTCTCACTTTAGAAAATATATATAAACTTATTTTGTCAAAAATAATGTATTTCAAAAATATATATATTTTTCCCAAAAATCATATATCTTCTAAATATACTAGGAAAATATATTTTTGCTTACAAAAATAATATATTATATCCTTGTCAAAAATATGATACAACTTTGTAATATTTACAAAAATCATATTTTCATGTTCTTATGTCCAAAATAATATTTTACCAAAAATATATTTGTAACGGTTTACTCCAGAATATTTCATAAGTTACGTTATCGTCCGGTTTCACCATATTAAGTGTGTAACTTATATATTTATCTCTTGTGATTTTTGGTATTATTTTGGATTGTAAATTCTTGGTATTTTGTTAAGTTATATTACTTTAAATCCTAAAATAATATAACTAATACACCAAGCATACAAATAATCACACACAATGTGTAAATATATATTCTAAATACATATTTATCCATTTTTATTTATAAAAACCAACCTCCAATACTTGTATTTTTGTAGCAAAATCTATGGCATAGTTTATGTTGAAAACCATAGTTAAAACACACTTGTAAACATTTGTTTAGAAAATATTTTTCTAAGTGTTTATATTTTTAGAAAATTTCGCCATAGTTTCCCCTAAAAATGGAGGTGTCCATGCTATTTAAGCATATCATTTTCTTTTCAAAAATCATCATAAACAATCAACAATCAATCTACACTTACCATGAGCTACAACAAAGTTATCTACATAATGATCATGAACTTGAGTTTTCATAAAAACTTGTAGTAACTTGGTAGTGTGTTTAGTAGACTTGATTACCCTTTAAAGTGTGTTTATTTCTTTAAAAATCCCATTCTTGAAAGATTTGAGTGTTTACAACTTGTTAGATGATTTTTACAAAAATCATTCTTTTGATTTTTCTTGTAAACAAAGTGTTCTTATACCTATTTCACCACTAGAAACATGATTAGTTTCTTTAAAAACTATGTTTATACAAATCTTGTGATTTAGCTTGGTTTCTTTGGAAAATTATTTTAGAAGTTATCCACTCACAAGACTTGTATCTTGTTTAAATCATCATCACATGAAAACAACTTTTATTGTTCAAGTTCATATAAATATGAGGCATGATGATCTTGGTTTTTCACAAGATCATCACATCAACTTACTAGATCATGTGTTTAATCACAATCTAGTAGGTTCCATATGATGTCTAACATCACTAACACTAGTAATCAATCAACAAGAAGCAAATAATCACAAATCACCAAGATTTCATATGTTTATAAGCTTATGTTAGAGATTCATGAATATGTCTTTTAATGTTCATCATGATTAACAATGTTCATCACTTATTAACCAACTATATATGAAAGATCAAGAGGTCATAAGGGCCTTACTACTAGCACAAGGCTAGAGAACACTTGATGTTGATGATGACAAATGTGGAGGATAATAGCAAATGATGGAGGTCCTTCAAGATCCACAAGCACCAAGCTCCTTTGTATGGCTGCTTACGCCTTAGAATGATATTGGAATGAATGGACTTGAAATGGAAATGACGATGGTGGTGGTGGGTGTTCACGGCCGAGAGGAAGAGGGGGGAGAGGAATGAGATGAAGGTGTTAAGTGTGGTGATGAATGAGAACTCTTCCTTCACTTATAACCATCTAAACCTTTTAACCATTGTATAATGTGTTTGTAATAGTACATGCATATCTCTAAACATATCAATTGAGATCTTAGGAAGATTAGGGAAAATCTTGGTGGGGTCACCCTTGGTGACTGTCCACTTACATGGGGGGGGGGGGTAATTAGTTGCGCTGTGATGATTAGTTAAGTGTTTAGTTAGGATTTCAAGTATATTAATTAGTGTTTATGTGTATTTGATGTTATATAGTGTGTTAGGGTGTTCGGGGACATAACTAGCTCAGAAACATTAAAACAATGTTTCTAATATAATTTTGGTGTTTCGGGTAATGTCCGGTTGCTCGGCTAGATCCTGGTTCGTTAAAGTGTCAAACTATTCCGTTTAGTGATCTTTAAGTACCCTTTTGTGACACTTTTAATTCCCGACACTTAGGAAAGCATTCAGGACCATTTTGCCATATTTTTGCATGTTACTAGTTTGTTAAATTGCTGATTTTTGCTGAAATATGCTGAATTCAGCACTTTAAGTGGGTTTTAGGCACTTTCCGGCACTTAAACTATCACCTAGTGAAGCAGTTTTATGGTCCTTACTTCCCTACACACTATACTAGTGTGAAACTTAGTCTCTGGCCCATACTGGGTCTCAAAACACTGTTTGTCTATGTACTGACATCGTCAGCATTTTTCTGAGTTATCCGCTAATGGTGCTTGCTGTGCTTTGTGCATCATTTATGTCACTAAAGTTTGCATGTAAAAATGATCTGGCATTATGTAATATGTGATGCACATGTAAGTATGATGTAGAAATCAGAAGGCAGTTTAAGTCAGCAGTTGTAATTAAGCACAGTCATTAAGCACTAATCATGGTTAATTAAATTGTACGGATACCTGGATTTTTTACGGTTGTCACATTCTCCCCCTGTTAAGAAAATTTCGTCCCGAAATTTTAAGCTCTGCTACTAGCTGCAAGGGAGTTGGGGAACAAATGCGGGTATTTCGCTTTCATGTGATCCTCACATTCCCAAGTGAATTCTGGGCCGTGACGCGCATTCCAACGAACCTTGACGAGTTTAACACTACTCCTGCGCGTCTTGTTAACCTTCCAATCAGTAACCTCAATAGGTTCTTCGGTAAAGTGGAGAGTGTCGTCAATGTGAACTTCATCGGCAGGAATGACAACTGTTTCCTGAGTTGGACTCTTTTGCAGATTTGATACATGAAATGTATCATGAACTCCATTCAGTTCTGCGGGTAGATCCAACTTGTAAGTTACGAGACCAATCCTCTCCACGATTTTGAATGGTCCAATGTATCGTGGGTTCAACTTTCCACGCTTCCCAAAGCGTGCTACACCCTTCCAGGGTGAAACCTTTAACAAAACCATATCTCCCACTTGAAATTCCAAAGGTTTCCTCCTTTGGTCCGCATAACTCTTTTGTCGATCACGAGCCACCTTGATGCGCTCTCGGATCTGTATAATCTTATCAGTCGTCTCTTGAACCAATTCGGGACCAACAAGCTGTCTATCGCCTGTGTTTGCCCAGCATAATGGTGATCGACACTTGTGTCCATAGAGAGCTTCAAACTGTGCGGCTTGAATGCTTGCATGGTAACTGTTGTTGTATGAGAACTCAACCAAAGGTAGATGAGTGTCCCAACTGCCACCCAAATCCATTACGCAAGCTCGCAACGTATCTTCTAGCGTCTGAATCGTTCGTTCGCTCTGGCCGTCTGTCTGAGGGTGAAAAGCGGTACTCAGATTCAATTGAGAACCAAAGGCCTCTTGAAAGGATTGCCAAATCCTTGACACGAATCTTCCATCTCTATCAGAAATAATTGAGAGAGGCACTCCATGATGTGCAACAATCTCTCTGAGGTATAGCTCGGCTAGCTTACTTGTGTTGTCTTTCTCCTTGATTGGCAAAAAGTGGGCATATTTCGTCAGCCGGTCTACGATTACCCAAATCGTATCATGACCTCTGGGTGTCTTTGGTAACTTCGTTATAAAATCCATTGAAATCTGCTCCCATTTCCACATGGGTATTTCAGGCTGTTGCAGAAGGCCTGAAGGCTTCTAGTATTCGGCCTTTACCTTGGCACAAGTCAAACACTTGCCAACATACGTTGCAACATCACCTTTCAAGCTTGGCCGCCAGTAGAAATCCTTTAAATCTTGGTACATCTTATCTGATCCTGGATGGATCGAGTACCGTGACTTGTGAGCTTCATCGAAAATAATGTCTCTAAGACCACCAAAGAGGGGTACCTAAATTCTTCTCATGAACACAACGTTCCTTCCTGATTGGGTACTAACTGTTTCTCCATCCCACGGAGGTATTCGTTCACAAGGTTCTCCTTTTTAAGAGTTTCTCTCTGCGCAGCACGAATGCGCAATGAGAGATCCGTTTGAATAGTCATCTCCAAAGCCCTAACCCTTATGGGCTTGATCCTTTCTTTCCGACTCAAGGCGTCTGCTACCACATTCGCCTTCCCTGGGTGATACTTGATCTCGCAATCATAATCGTTCAACAGCTCCACCCATCGGTGCTGTCTCATGTTAGGCTCTTTCTGATCGAATATATGTTGCAGGCTCTTGTGATCAATAAAGATCGTACAACGGGTACCATACAACTAATGTCGCCAGATCTTTAATGCAAACACCACCGCGCCTAATTCCAAATCATGCGTGGTGTAATTTTTCTCATGAACCTTCAACTGGCGCGATGCATAAGCTATAACCTTCTGTCGCTGCATCAGCACGCAGCCTAAACCTTGACGCGAGGCGTCGCAATATACCACGAAGTCATCAGAGCCTTCGGGTAGGGATAGGATCGGTGTATCGCAAAGCTTGTTCTTTAACAATTGAAAAGCTTCTTCTTGCTTATCTCCCCATTCATACTTCTTGTCCTTTTGAGTGAGGGAGGACAATGGTTGAGCGATTTTTGAAAAATCCTCAATGAATCTGCGATAATACCCTGCCAAACCTAGGAACTGACGGATCTCAGTTGGCGTCTTCGGAGTCTCCCAATTCTTGATTGCCTCGATCTTTGTGGGATCCACATGAATTCCAGCTCCGTTAACTACATGACCGAGGAACTGAACTTCACGCAACCAGAACTCGCACTTTGAGAACTTAGCGTACAACTTCTCTTCCTTGAGCAGCTCTAAGATAGCTCTCAGATGTTGCTCGTGTTCTTCCTTCGTCTTTGAATAAATCAAAATATCATCGATAAACACAATCACAAATCTATCAAGATATGGCTTGCAGACTCTATTCATCAAATCCATAAACACTGCTGGCGCGTTTGTCAAACCAAACGGCATAACCAGGAACTCGTAATGTCCATATCGAGTTCTGAAGGCAGTCTTTGGAATACTCTCCTCTGGTATTCTCAACTGGTGATAACCTGATTGGAGATCGATCTTGGAGTAGAAACTCGAACCTTGTAGTTGATCGAACAGGTCATCAATCCTTGGCAAAGGATACTGATTCTTAATAATCAACTTGTTCAGTAAGCGGTAGTCGATACACATGCAAAAACTACCATCCTTCTTCTTAACAAACAACACTGGAGCTCCCCAAGGCGAGAAGCTTGGTCTAATAAATCCTTTGTCCAAAAGCTCCTGAAGTTGTGTCGACAAATCCTGCATTTCCGAAGGTGCAAGTCGATAGGGTGCATTAGCTACAGGCGCGACGCCTGGAACTAAGTCAATGCGGAATTCGACTTGTCGCTGCGACGGCAATCCTGGCAAGTCTTCGGGGAAGACTTCAGGATATTCCTTCACAACTGGGATATCTACCAGCTTTGGCTCAACGGCTTCCTTGTCCACGACGTGTGCCAAGAAGGCAACACATCCTTTCCGTAAACACTTTTGAGCCTTCAAACAACTGATGATCCTTAGGGGTGTGTCGTGCTTCTCTCCATGCACTACAATGGTCTCTCCATTCGCCATCGGAATGCGAATGATCTTCTCGTGACATACGATCTCTGCTCGGTTGCTTGATAACCAATCCATTCCAACTACCACGTCGAAGCTTCCCAACTCGACAGGCAGAAGATTAAGCGTAAACTCGTGCTCCCCGAGTTCTATCACGCAACCCCTAATGACTTCATTCGCTTCTACCAGCTTTCCATTAGCTAGTTCTATCGAATACGGAATATCTAGCTTACTAGCTACTAACCCAAGCATATTCTTAAATTCTAGGGATACAAAACTATAATCGGCACCAGTATCAAACAGTACAGATGCAAAGCGTTGGTTGATAGGGAACGTACCAGTAACTACGTTCAGATCCTGGCGAGCTTCTCTAGCTCCGATGTTGAAAACCCTTCCTTGAGCTTGATTGAGCTTTGGGCATTCTCTCTTGAAGTGCCCCACATCTCCACAATTAAAACAACCTGGTCCCCGACCATTACCATTTCCGTTACCACCTTGATTGTTGTTTTGGTTGCGGTTTCCATTCCCAACTTGATTCCCAAAATTCCCACGATTACCATTTCCGCCATTTCCTCCTTGAGGGCGGTTTCCATACCCATTTCCACCACGGTTATTGTTTCCATTACCATAACCTCTTTGACCACCACCACCAGTACCAGCCCAACATGTCTCCTTCGAATAGCCAACCTTCCCACAAGACTCACACTTTCTAACTCTGCATTGGCCAGCATGATGGTACTGGCACACATCACATTTGGGCAGAGCGCCCATGTATCCTTTCCCCTTGTTTTCAGCACCAGTTTTGACCTCAGCTGGTGGGTTCACTTCCTTCTTCTTGTTGGCACTGCTGGTACCCTTCTTAAAGTTTGAGAACTTCCTTTTGTTCTCACCGGATGACTCAACGTGAGTCTCTTTCTTCTTCTGGTCAGAAATCGAAAACTTGTTTAACCGGCTCGCCTCTTCAGTTAGTGACACACTCAGATCAATCGCCTCCGTGATCGTTGCGGGCTTCGATGTCATCACCATACTCATGATTTAGGGTGCCAATCCCCAAATAAAACGCTCAATGCGCTTGAATTCTAGATCAACCATATACGGGACGTCGCGAGACAAGTCGAGAAACCTCTACACATATTCAGCGATCTTTGGGCCATCCATCTTGAGGTTCCAGAATTCAGTTTCCAATTTCTGGATTTCGGCCCTGAGCAGTACTTCTTTCGCATAAGTTCCTTCATTTCACCCCATGTCATGGCATAAGCAGCTTCTTCACCTAGGGTCTGGACTTGGAGATTCCACCAGGATAACGCTCCTTCTAAGAACAATCCCGAGATGTAGGTGACCTGGTGTTCCGGAGCACACTTGCTCATTCTAATCACAGAATCAGTCTTTTCCGTCCATCTGACAAAAGCTACAGCACCCCTGGTGCCGTCGAAATTCAGAGGCTTACAGTCTAGGAACTGCTTATAGGTACAGCCTGTACAAGCAAAATCATTCACAGCAAGCATTAGCGAACGCACATGGAATATCCAAATGTAACGTAATGTGTCTTTTAATGACTTAAACATTACCATGAGGTGGGTTGTTTCCAGAGGTACCCCCGCTATGTTCAGAGCGCAGGGCCTCGTGCTGTGCTATCGCTTATGAAATCCGTTCTTGTAACTCAGCCTCTGTAGCTGGCAATCGAGTTTCTCTTCGCGGAGGCATCTTCTATAAGAAGATTGCGTCGGTCAGGTCATAATAAGTATAGTAAGTACATGACATGCATACGTAATAATGTTTATCAACGCAAGTCAACACATAACATCCCAATTATAGCGTAAACAAGTAATTCAACAATGTATGTAATGAGAATGTTGCGATTGAGCTTCCATATATCAATGACCACAAGTACAGAGTTACAAGTTCTACAATGTACCATACATCAAAAGGGACTATAGGGTCACATCACCCTTGTCCAAATCGTCTAACAAACTACAATAGTCATCAGTCAAAAGTCAAAGTCACACAGTGGTCTTCAAAAAGGTTGTGCAATCTGGACTCAAGAGCTGCACTCTTATCAAAAGTATGCTACCTGCATAAAACCAAAAACTGCTATGCTGATGGTGGAGGAGGAGGTGGTGGAGGAGGAACGAACAGCAAACTGCGCACATGCGCTAACTCCTCATCGAGAGCATGAACGGTACACAGCAGGTAACTAATTTGCTGCTCCATAGTAAGAAAACGGACGTCAAAATCTGGATATGGCAGGAGAGGAGGAAGTGGAGTCGCAAACGGTGACTGACAAGGACAAGGCAAAGGACGCGGAATCCTCTCTAACTCCATGACTCTACGGCACAACAACTCCTGCTAGAGCTGTAACGACTAAAGCAGATCATCCCTCGTGTAGCCAGTGTAATGTGAGGGATGGTATGGGTCAGAAACAGGCATCGTGTTGGGCGGAAACCAAATAAGTGGCTCGCCCGTGGGTGCCGAAACAAAAGGAGTAGTGTGTGAAAACTGTGGCACAAAGGGAAAAGCTGCTGACACGGGAGGGATATGACTGGGCTGCTGACTCGATGGACCTTCCCCTGGATGGGGAGGAGGGATATCCTACAAGAATGTGATCGGCAGATCGGTGCGGTGTGTGTCAGACACATGTGGATGAAACAAGGTGTAACACCCCGAAAACGGGTTTGGTAATCAAACTCTGTTAATGCTAAAAGACGGGTAAAGTACCGTTAGCAGTAAAAATAACCCGGTAAATAATTGGATTTAAATAAGAAATCCTAATAATTAAATACGAGCGAATCAAAGAATTAAGGAATCTAGTTTATAAGAGCCCGAGTCAACGGGACAAAAAATAAAACGGGCTTTTAACTCCCGGAACCCACTAAGTTAACTAGGTAAAAATTAACCTAGTTAGTAATGGGTAATTAGATAATAAACTATGAGTTATAGTTTCATTTATGAATCTCTAAACTTGAGGGACTAAACATGGGCAAGTGTAATGAAGTTTAATAAAAAAAAAAACCACAAACCACACATACGTATGTGGTGTCTGCGATTTCATCAGAGCCACAAGGAGCTCTCAAAACTCAACCCTAAACTTCAAGAAACTCACCAAATTGAAGGGTGAATCAGAGCCAAATCGTATGCATGAACACATAAAAAACAATCACCAAGCTTATGGGATCATAAGGTATGTCGAATTTCAGTATTTTGTCCCATCTCAGATTCTTGATGAACCCTAGAAGTTCGAAAATTGATCTTGAATGATGGTTATTTGGGTGAAAATAGGATGTATGCATGATTTGAAATAAACCCTAGCTAATAAACTAAGGGATTTGAGTGCATGTTAGTAAAACTCATGATCACTATCTAGGTGTTTAATGGGTTTTGTAGAAACATGATGAACACTAGAATCATGATTATCAAACTAGTGTTATTTGAACTCTATGAAGTTAATCTTGACATTTAACCAGGAGTTAGACGATTATTTAGTAAAAAGATGTTGAAATTGGCAAGATATGTAATCATGGAGTTTGATTGTTAATTTTATAAAAGTATGCTCACTAGGTGTTTGATAAAACGCCTAAGAGAAAGCTAAATATTGAAATTTAGAACGAAACGCGTATTTGAATAATATGGCTAGTTAAATGAAATATGAAACAAGAAGAGTTATAATCATCATGTTGATTTGAACTTAATGTTGTAAATCATGTGATTGAAAGTAGTTAGCTTAAATAAACTAAGTTAACTAATCTTGAAGTCGAATAGTAAATTCGACATAGAGATTAAGTAAGGTGGAATGGTCGTGATTTTTAAATGACTAGTCTAACCACCTTGTAAATGTTGGCAATAGTTTGACGCTTAACGAGCTAGGTGGAGGCTTGAGAAAGAAGCGGTTAAACGAATCAAGCGCGTGAAGAAAGGCGTAAACCGGATGAGAGGTAAGTGTAATTTTCGCACTTATGTAGATTACTCGTTTATTCTATACGAAATAATCGCGATAACAATAATATTGAAATATGGATTTTTGTTAAGATTACTTTGTGGTGTAATCTAATGATGAGGAAAAATGGTGAAAATGGAAATTGGTCAAGAGTCGACTAATGTAATTAAGGTTAAAAGCGTGCCCATGGCATAAGCCGAAATGGGTTGAATTAGTAAGAAAAGAGTTTAAGAGATAAAGGATTTGGTAATATAATCCGGGATGGGATGGATGTCTGAATTGGACATCAAAAACCATGTTTTTGATTTAAATAGATAACGTTGGGTATATAGTCCAAATGGGTCAAATGGTGGTGATAACACCATTTGACAATACCGACTAATGCGGTGGTCAAGTCTTATGTTAACAGGATCAATTGGCGAATCGGATAAATGCGTCGCCATAGATTGAGTGACAATTAAAGCAAGGTACAAAACCGGGTCTATTTGTTGTCCCGAGCCAGGTACGTATAAATATGATTATAGCTAACGTACAAATTTGGGCAAATAAGTAGTGAAGGTCCTTCATCATAAATGAAAGGTAAAATGGACCATTACGCCCTTGTAAGCTAAATTGAATAAATGGCCTTTAAAGGTAGTTTGGAAATGAGTTTTATGCTTAATTAAATGCTTACAATAGGTACAAGAAGGAGAAAGATGCAGGACTTTGGTTAAACGACTCTATATGGGTCTTACCGTAGAATAACAATCCGAGGAAATAAAACTCGGATTACATAGAACATTACATTAAATTCACCACACATATAGTTGTGGTGGAAGGTTATTTGATAAATATTGTGGAAATTAGATGCTAGAAATAGACGAGTATGGTGTATGCGGAAAAGTGCTTAAATACCCTTAACGGGTCAAAATAATCATTTAAGTATAAACGAGTTTAAGTTTATACATAAACTTGTGAATTGAACCTAATATGTTAGACAACATTGAAATTATAAGGTTCATGTGAAATCAGGATCAAACAATCATGTTTGTTTGATAAAATGCATAAACGGGTTAAAATTCGGTAAAAAGGTGATGAGTCGAAGGCTTAAAAGTCTAAAAATTTATTTTGTTGGATGTTGGGTTTCAACTCCATAAGATGGAGGATTAAATTACGGACGCGTAGGAAAAAGAATCGGGTAAAACGGACCAATAACGAAGAAGTTATGGCCGTTTCCGTGAAAACGCTTTGAGCTGGGAATGTACAGCAACAGCTGAAACAAAGGTCTGTGAAAAAGGGGGCCTAGCGTGACGCGACGCCCCTTGGCGTCACGCGACGCCCCCTAACTCCAAAAATTGTTGAATTTTGTCATTTTTAACCCCTGTACTTATTTGAACTTAATATTTGATTATCGAAACTAACTTTTAAGTTGGTTTTGATCATAGGTGAATGCCAAGAGTGCACGGATGAAGATCAAGCGACGAGCAAGAACCGAACACGAACATGAAATAAGCTTCTGCACTATGTATCGTTATTATGTTAAACGACGAACGTACACATGATATGTTCTAAACCTTTTAAAATCGTAAAAAGTTTTAATAAACCCGTAATTTCCAATGTATATGTAATCTTAATTATATGATCATTTTTCGTAAATGATACGTTAAACCTAAATTTATAAGAACGGGTGTTTCACGAGGCGATATCAACAGGTGCATGGTGTGTAGGTGCAGGTGGGGGAGTGACAGGTCTAACAAAAGGAGGCAAGTCATCATCGTCCTCTATCCACCCATTCTGGGTGAATGCATATCTGGGGTCAATCTGGGCAGCAAAAGGAGCATGGTCAATAGGTCCAGGGATCGGGTCAGGTAATGGCGGTGCAACAACTGGTATATCAACAGGTACAGGGTCGTGCTCAGGCAAAGGATCGTGAGTAGGTATAGGCTCTGGTGCAATCATAGGCTCAGTGTAACACCTCGAAATTTTGTGTCCAATAATGTATTGACACGTGTCTTGAGTTTACACGTGGCATTTAATATTAAATAAAGGACTAAAGTTGACAAACCTTGAAAGTATGTAAATTCAAGGGTTATAAATGTCAAACAAGGGTAAGTATACTGTATAGTAACCCTAAACGATGCTCGTACCTTCAAACGAATAAATCATGGATCGTACGGAAGCGAAACGCGGAAGAAAGTGAGAGATTACAAGCTGCAGGGGTTAACTGTGTCAACATGTTTAATTATACCTCTGAGTGACCCTTTGACGTACCCGAGGCTTTGTAACAGTAAAATACGCTCACTAGAATGTACTATATAAATTTCGCGAAGTTCCGTTTTAAAACGAGAAAGTTATGATCAAATTCGTATGAGAGGGGTTAAAAGCGTCAACAATGAAAGTTAAGGCTTTCCGGATAACTAACAAACTAACCGGGGACGTAACAATGCGGGTAAATAACACGAGGCCCTTAGTTGTAAATAAGCAAGGGCCAAATCGCAAAGTTACCCCTTCAAAACCGAAAGGTCAGGTTATTAATTACAAAGATTTCGTTAATGATTATAAAAGATTTAGAAATCTTGAAAATCAGACCCAATGCGGGCCGCGTAGAGGTTTTACGTAAGTTGACGCGGGCCGCGAGCCTCCTGCATATACGCGTGCTGACATGAAGATTCAGGCGGCCCGCGTAAAAGGTGCCTGATCTCTCATGCGGGCCGCGTGAACCACACAGATGCAGAAAGCATGGGCAGATTCAATGATTTGGCTTGTAAACGAACTTGTGAGCAATCAATGAAGCATGGGCGCCCTCTACTCAACCCCTAGCACCTTAGGACACCTGCTGATCATCCATGAGCAATGTAGGATGTGTTGTGATGATCTTGTGCACCAAACTTTGCTATAAAAGGCCATACTTAGTTCACAATTGAAACACACCTCAAAACACATCTTCTGATCATTCCTGAAGCTCTCAAGTGTTCTTATATCATCCTAAGTCGTGCACAAGCTTCTGTAAGTTGTCTACCCCTTTTGTGGTTTAGTTTTTGCTTAGTTTTGCTTAAAAGTCAATCCGTCGTAATTAACGATTGACTTTGCGATAAATCACGAATGGTCCAGTGATTTGTCGAATCAAAGATAGTTATGTGTTGGTATTTATGTGGGTAATAAACCCTTAAAAGGGTTCCCTCTGATCACCACTCTAACTAGTTCAAATAACGAGTCAAAATGCTTAGAAAAAGTCAACAGAAAGCTATTTTGCGATTTTACATATAATCTGTAATGTAGATGGTATGCAACCTGTTTGAACACTCATAAAACATGATAATAAGTGTATTAACACGTCTAAGCTTGTTTGATCCAGCCATTTGCTATATTGACCCGGTTCGGAGCCAAATGTCGCAAAAGTTTGACTTTTGCTTTGACTTCAGTTCTGACCCGTTAAAGTTCGATTTAGATATGCCTTAGGACTCTCCTAGGACCAGGTTACATGATGGTATAACCCTCTGTGACCGGTTCGTCAATTGTCCAAGTCTTTTACACATTTCCGTTAAATGCTTAAACGTTGACCGTAACGCTCTTTATAAATTAAAACGAGAATTTCGGACATGTGAAAGGATCATGACCTTGGTTACTGATCTCTAAGCATGTCCCTAAAATATCACGTCAATCCGAGGTCCAGAATATGAGTTATGCTAATTAGCGCAATTTGCGAAACCTTAGTAATTAAATAGCGCAATTAGCATGACGCCTATCTAAACCCGGATTTCGACACCAAACCTTTTACTCACTGATGTAAAATAATATTTTGGTATTTTTAAAGATTTTTAATTATTTTTAACCTGCTCATAACCTGCGGTTATGGCAACGGTTCGGTAAATACCGAATATGCCCTTTACGGCCATAACTTGAGTTCTATAAGGTCTTTTGACCCGATTCCAGTTGCTACCGATTTTAAATAATAAATAAAGTATTTTGAACTTTATAAACCGATCGGGAAACTCAAATTTCCTGTAGAACTCAGAAACCTCTTTTATAACCTTTAAAAAGACTGAAATGCCCCTACGGGGCATAAAATGAACTTAAACTCGTTACGGGCATCACGGAAGGTATCCTACTGATACCACAACCTCTTTAAGGCATATTGACTTAGGAAACAAGTGTAGGACTCTTACGGTTACCCGTTGCGCCTATTGCGCGCACGGTTCGGCTTATGTAACTAGTTTACATAAATTAGCCGATACGGGTCAAACCATATTATTTTGACCCCTAAATCCAGAGTGTGAATATTAAACCCATATAAAACAAGCCTTCAAACTTGTTGGGTCAGAATCACATTCCATTCCCGGTTTTCGCCTTTCACGCGATTAAACCGTATCTATCCTTTGAAACTGACCGGTCTAGGCTACGGCTAATATAAAGACCCGTTAGGATTCTAATAGGTTATTTTAAAACCTTCGTTCCAGAATAGGAGCCCAGTAAAAGATATCTGTGATTTAATCAATTAAGGACTGTACTTGCAAAGGTAAATACTTTTAACTTATTTTCCGTTATATGGGCTTGGGTTACGGTATCTAAAATACCGCTTGGTCGGGCAATTGACTCCAACTCATTAGTAGTTGGGTATTATCAATGTGACCCGTTTAAAAATTGTTTTGTTAACTTAAAGCCTTTGGGGGCTTAATGACCATGTCCCGGATATCCTCGGCAGCATTCACGAAATGGCCACGACCTTGACATTCGGGTGTAGGCGTACACCCGGCATTATGTCCGCAATTATAAAGGCATAGCCGTTGGTTACCCGCCACGGTGTTATATGCTAAGTGGTGTGTCTATTAATCTTTAACCCGGACTAGATCCGGGCTACCAGACGCATAGTAACATGTAATTCTTTACAAGATTTAATTATAAATTATCCCAAGTTATAAAAGAGTTTGTGCCTTGTGCATTCAAATCAATTTTAATAAACATTTTACAAAAGTGTCGGTTGAATGTATTTACCAGTGTAAACTGACGTATTTTCGCAAAAAGATTAACTGCAGGTACTAAACGTAATCGGCTGGCTATAGCTCCTTAGCATCTTAAAGAGTCTCGCAAGCTTTTGATGCCTTGTCTGTTGAACAATACTTTTTATTATTTTGATTCCCCTGTGGATACCATTCGACTAATTGTGATACATTCGATATTACAATCAATGGTTGAATTATATTTATCTTTATGCTTCCGCTGTGCATTCATATAATTGTGTGGTTTGACTATATTGTTGCCAACTACGTCACGGTAATCCCCCACCGGGCCCACCGGTGATACACGTGGAAATCGGGGTGTGACAGGTTGGTATCAGAGTGTAACACCTCGAAAAATTTCGTCCAATAATGTCTTGACACGTGTCATAAGGTTCCGTTATGTGAAAACATACTTTAGAGGGACTAAAAGTGACAAACAGTGAAAACTATGGAACGTAAGGGTCCAAAGTGTCAACAATGGATAAATAGACTCTATGATAACCCTACATAATGTTCATAACCTTAAACGGATGGTTCATGGATCATACGACGCGGAAATTGCACAAAAGTGAAGTATTTCAAACTATAGGGGCCAAAAGTGTCAACATGTTTAATTTATACCTCTGAGTGGACTTTTGGCAGACCCGAAGCTTTGTATAGCTAAAATATACTCACTAGAATATGTGGTAAAAATTTCATGAAGTTTCGTCAACGTATGAGAAAGTTATGGCCAAAACCGTACTTAAGGGACTAAAAGCGTCAACGTCGAATTCAGGGCTTTTCGGTTGAGCGCAAAGTTATCCGAGGGCATTACCATGTTGGTAAAAGTCCTAAGGTTCTTAAAAACCAAGTTTGGGGGTTTACGGGTCGAGAAAAGTAGCCGAAACATCGCGTACAAGTTCAGGGGTCAAAGCTGTCAAGTATGAAAGTTGTTTGGCTGAAACAAGGGTCAGGCGACCCGCCTGGGAAAGCCCAAGCGGGCCGCGTGGGTTGCCCAGCGTGCAGAAATGCGAAAATGGGTTATTTGAGTCCGATTTTGGGTGCCTAACAGCTGGTTTCGCCTCCAAATGCACCAATAACAAGCCTTGCATGGCTACTACTACAGGAACCTCGAAAATTTGGCTTTAAATCAGGTCTTGATCACATTCCTTGATCATTTTTCATAGTAACCAAGTGCTCTCTCTATCAAGAACTTCAAGCAAGCTTTCTGGAGGAAATCTGATCAACAAGGCCGACTCCTAGTGATCATTTAACACCTATAGGACTCTTGTAAGCCTTCAATTCGTTCTTTAATCCGTTTTGCTTTGATTATTAGTAAAAGTCAAACTGGGTGTTCATAACCTTTGACTTTCTGATTAAACGGATTTCTTTCAGTCATTTCTCGAATTGAAACTTGTTATAGATTGGTATTTATGTGGGAAACAAACCCTCAAAAGGGTACTAACTGATTCCCACTACATGCATGCTTAATGTCGAGTCAAACCTATTTCTAAAAAGTCAACAGAAACGATTTTGGTGAAAAATGACATGATTAATGATATAGATGACATGCAACCTGATTGATCATTAAAAATAACTTGTAATACATATAAGAATGTGTTTTAATCATCATCCACTCGACAATCTATAGTATAGCCACGAATCGGAACCGAAAGTCTTGTAAAACGATTATTCCATAGACTATCGATTCGGATTCATACATGCATGTTCGAGATCTGTATTAGAAAGCATTTTTAACTATTTTTATTTTAGTTAAACTTTCTGGAATTTTCCTTGTTTGAGTCTATGCTTAGCCTATTCGAATGCTTGTTTCCGATTTATGCATAAAGTTGACTATTTTGCCCTTTTTGATTTAAAACGGGATTTTTGGAAAAGTAAAAGAGTAGAGATCTTTATTTTTATTATATAAACTTGCACCGAAAATTTCGGATCAGTTGGTGGTCCAGATTGTGAGTTATGGCCATTAGCGTAAAACTATATTATAAATTTACATAAACGGTCCTTTTCGCGTAGAACCCGTTTCTGGCCACATTTTGATACGAAACTTTTTACCAACTGATGTATTATAATATTCTGGGAATTTTGATGATTTTTAATTGATTTTTGGCTGAACGGATCCTAGGTCGCCTAGTCATTTCGGCTTATGTCGGTTTTGACCGTTTTAGCCATAAAATGAGTTTTACACCTCCTTTTGACCCGAAACCTTTTTCTACTGATTTTATATGATGAATAAATTATTTTAAGTATTCTGGAAATATAAAAATCTCAGATTTTATCTGAAAACCCGAAAACGCCCTTAAATCGCATATTTAGCGTGTTAAGCGCATAGTAAGCGTTATACTTGTTTTAAACATATAAGACCTATACCTACTGATGTGTTTAGCATATTTTCATATAAAAACAGTAAGTATAATATTTTGAACTCAGGTTTCCAGTTTTGGCATTTTTAGCCTTGTGAAATTACTAAATTGCCCCTACGGTGCATAGTTTGGTTTTAAATGATAAATTTGATATATGGGTCATACCCTACTGATATAATATGTTATATTAAGTATATTTACTGTATGATCCAGACCCGAAACTCAGATTTCAAATTTTATCCTTTTATTATATTTTAAATGACCAAAATGCCCTTCTAAGGCATAAATTGAGTTTAAAATTATCCCGGGCAATATAGAACATAACTTACTGATATAATATCATATTTTAAGCATATTATCTCAGGGAACTTGCATTTGAATCATTTGTCTACCCGTATCGCCCTTTTCGCGTTCGGTTCGGTTTACGTAACTAGTTTGCGTAAATTGACCGAAACGGGTCAAACGATATCATTTTTACTTCAAAATCCAGAATGTATTTAGTATACCCATATTATACAAGTATTCAAACTTGTCGGGTCTAAATCACATTCTATCCGGTCTTTCGCTTAATCGTGCGTAAACCGTATCATTCCTAAAACTAACCGGTCAAAGTTTAGGCTTAAATAAAAGACCCGTTAGGAATCTAATAGGTTAATTATAAACCTTTGTTCCAGATTAGGAAGCCCGGTAAAAGCTACCACCACTTATCGTTTGTGACTTATACTTGCTCAGGTAAATACATTTTGACTTATTTTCCCTATACGGGCTTGGGGTACGGTATTTAAAATACCGCTTGATCGGGCACACAAGTCCTGCGCCCTATGGGTGTACAGTCTTGAATAGCTTGTGTGATTTCGTTTAAACAGTCTTGTCTTACTTAAAGGCTTTGGGGGGTTATTGACCATGTCCCGGATATCCTTGGCATTATCTTACGAGATGGCCACGACCAGAGCACGGGGTGTAGGCGTACACTCGTCGTGTATAACTCTTTAATGTGGTGTGTCAATTAAATCTCTAGCCCGGACAGTAGATCCCGGGCCACCAGAGATATAAGTGCATGTAAATCGTTCACAAGTTTATATTATATAATTATCCCAAGTTAATAAAATATTTATGCCTTGTGCATTTAAATCAATTTTCAATCATTTTCAAAATGAGTCAGTCGATTTGTATTTACCAGTGTAAACTGACGTATTTTTCCTAAAAGATTAAGTGCAGGTACTATACGGAAATAGGCTGGCTGTTTCCTAGAGAGCGTCCACAATAGT
The DNA here is from genome assembly GCF_002127325.2 of Helianthus annuus. Taxonomy (NCBI): domain Eukaryota; kingdom Viridiplantae; phylum Streptophyta; class Magnoliopsida; order Asterales; family Asteraceae; genus Helianthus; species Helianthus annuus. Next base: position 30,781,453 of record NC_035449.2, on the reverse strand, counting down.
CTCGCAAACTCGGACGACATTTATCTGTTGAACTATTTATTTCTATTTTTATTTGATCCGCCTGTGGATCCATTTCAACTACTGTGATATTTATTATTACACTTTATTTAAAAGTTGAAATGTTTCTATTCTGCTTCCGCTGTGCATTATTATATTGTGTTGATTGTCTATGACGATGCCAACTACGTCACTGTACCCCACACCGGGCCCACCGGTGACACGTGGAAATCGGGGTGTGACAGGTTGGTATCAGAGCCAATGCTGAGTGAATTAAACACTATCCTAATGTGTTTAATCTCAGTTACACAATTGCACATTCCTCGATTTTCGAGTCTAGACAAAGAACTTAGGAAATGTTCAACATTTCGTTTAATTTATTTTTATTATTATGCATTGTCTTATATATATTGTTGTGCAACTTGTTTGACTTTTGACAGGATCACTATGCCGCCAAGAATGAGAGGTCGAGGAGGATTTGCTACTACCCACGACCATGAGGCAGGGCCCTCACATAGGCGAGCACCATCCGCCACGCACAACACAGCCGCCAACGACCTTTGGAGGTCTTTCGCCGAGCCTGCTAGACACTCGGTGTCCGCCAGTACTTCACCGTCTTTACCCCACTCGTTTGGGCCCCACTCGGAGAACGGGCCCCATGATTCGCTTGGATCGTACATACCATTGCACCAGTCACCGCAGCAGTATCCTGCGCCCGTCTACCAGGGTTTATATAACCCTAATGCTTATGTGGAGGAGCCAGTGGGCCACAACCCACTCGGGCCGGAGGACCATTTTCAGGGAGAGCACGAGATGGACGTAGACGAGGATACGGACCCGTCGCTACCACCATCAGGTACGCCTAACCATCCGATTGAGATATCGGATGGGTCGCCATTTAGGGGATCACCCTATAATGGTGGGGACAGTTTTCAGGAGAGGTTTAAGCAGCATGATTGGTACTTCACCCCTAGCCACAACTCTCCGATGCTTCAATCACTCCATGGTACTCCGATGCTCCAATCGCTCCATGGTTCGCCGGTGCACTCGCAGCACCACTCGCAGCAGCTTCAGCAGCAGCCGCCATTACCGCAGGACCTATCGGAGGCCCTGTGGCGTGACGTGATCACTCCGTCACCGCCGCCGCCGCCAGTTTTACCTCCTCCACCTCAGAGGCCTAGGAGGAACGCGCGCATGTCTACGCGCGGAGGGATTCGCATAGGCACCCCTCCACGTGTTAGTAGCAGCCGCTACACGTCTCTACCCGGGGAGTCTGAGACAGGGGAGTCTCAGCATCCCGTATCGGAGGTTACTTCTGTTCCGATCCCGCCTCTGCCGCCGCAGAATTTCGGGGAGCCGATTCCAGCCTTCGCCAGCTCAGCGCCATTCGACCCATTCGCCCAGCTCTATCCTCAGGGCTACGACTACACGGGAGACCCTTATTGGCAAGCTGCCAACTTCAGCTCACTCCCACATAGTGGTCCACTTGGAGACCCTTGGGCTGCTGGCCCATCTACTTTTGGTTACCCTCCGGGTTACCAGCAGCCACCGCAGCCGCAGCCTTACCAGCCGCCGCAGCCGCAACACTACCAGCCACCACCACCGGCGCCTATGATGTCGCCGCCGCAGGTTCAGGAGATCCTGCATGGGATTGATAGCATGCGACGGGAGTTGCAAAATGATCGCCGTCACAACCGTGGCATGTTCCAGAAGGTATTCGATTTGCTCAAGGGTAAGAGCAAGAAGGATCGTTGAATCCTTCGATTATCATTTCATGTACTCATGTCCCTGCGTGGACATTTACTCCAGTACTCTACCCCTGCGTGGGTATATCTATCTTATTCTACCCCTGCGTGGGTATGTTATTCTGTTGACCCCTGCGTGGGTTTGCTTTATTTTGTTTTGTTATTTGTTGTTACTTGTTAAGCCCCTGCGTGGGCCTGTTATTCATGTTATCCATGTTATTTCAAAGTCCCGTTTAGGGCAAATATGTACTGGTATTTTATTAGAAATTTAAATGGTTAATTTGAATTTATCATTTTAATTATATGCATGAATAATATTAAAATAATGGAAAATATCAATTTTTATTTGATTTGCCATTTTATAAGAATCTTAGTAAGGTATAACCTAGCCTGAATGCCTTATTAACAGGCCTGGCCCTGATGGTAAAACCTGGTTGAAAGGATTCAACTCCCTGTTAACATCTGAGAACATGTTAACATTCAGGCTAAGCGTGATCTGTAGAATCGCACAAGCCACCCTTTTTAATAAATTATCTACAGATTTTTATCTGTATACAAGTCTATTATGACTTGATACCTACGGGTTATGACTATGTCATATAGTGGCAGTTGTGGTCTATGACTCCCTGCCTAGTAAAAAGAAATATCTACAGATTTTATCTGTACACAAGTCTATTAATGGCTTGATACCTACGGGTTATAACTATGTTATATAATGACAGTTGTGGTTTATGACTCTCTGTCTAGTAAAGGATTATTTGTTTAATTATACAATTTATAGTCCTATAAAAATCTAAATTTATAATTTAGTGATTGTCCTTGTGACTAGGCCTATGGTGCCAATATATATATTTTCATTCCTTGATTGCTAATAAGAGCCTGAATGAAATTTATTAAATTAACTGCTAAGGTTTTTGATACCATGGTTAATAAATCGTCTAGAACGATAATACTGTTAGGTTCTAAATAAGACCTTGTCCTTTATTGTAGCTTAGAGCTACGATGGCCAAATCGGAAGAAACCAACAGTCATTCTGGGGAACGCTCAGATAATGCAAAGATTCATGTTACCGGTGCAGAATTGCAAGCACTGATAGATAATGCTGTCGCCAAGGCTATGGATAGGCAGTTCAAAGAATCTAGTGGTACTCAGAGTAGAACCCGCTCAGTGACGCATGTCAAGGCTAAGACTCATTCTGGGGCTCATAGTAAGCCGCCATCTAAAAAGAGTGAGCCAAAGAAAGCTGAGGATGATAATCATTCCTCCAACCACAGCAGCGTCCCAAAGCAGGAGATTGAACTGAAACGTGACACGTACAGCAGGTCCTGTACGTACAAGTATTTTGTGTCCTGCAAGCCCAGAGATTTCACTGGGGAAAAGGGAGCCGTCGATTGTATGACGTGGATTGATGAGATGGATACTGTGGTTGATATCAGCGGATGTGCTGATAGGGACGTCGTGAAGTACGTGTCCCAGTCATTCAAAGGAGATGCGTTAGCATGGTGGAAGTCACTCCTACAAGCTGCCGGTAAGGCCACCCTGTACGGGTTGTCATGGGAACAGTTTGTGGCCCTGATTAAAGAGAACTTCTGTCCGCAGCATGAGGTCGAGCGAATTGAATCGGATTTTGTATCCTTAGTCATGAAGAACCTCGATTGTCAAGCGTATCTTACTACGTTCAACACGCTGTCTCGTTTAGTGCCTTACTTGGTGACCCCGGAGCCGCGTAGGATTGCTCGATTCATTGGGGGTCTGGCACCGGAGATTAAAGCCAGCGTCAAAGCTTCAAGACCTACTACATTTAGATCCGTAGCGGATCTATCCCTCTCCCTCACTCAAGACGTGGTTAGATTGAGAGCTATGAAGAGCTCTGAGGAGAACAAACGGAAACGTGAGGATGACACCTCACGAAGATCTGAAAAGCGACATAGAGGGAACAACGACCACAGGAAAGGGTCGGGGTCTAGGAAAAATGATCATCAGTCGGGTGAGAAACCCAGATGCAAGATCTGCAGGAGGCACCACTTTGGGAGGTGTCGGTTGGAAACGAAATCCCAGTCTTTCGAGAAACGTTGTGGGATCTGCAAGTCCACAGATCATAAGGCTGTGGATTGCAAGAAGATGAAGGATGCAACTTGTTTTGGTTGCAACGAGAAAGGGCATATTCGGCCCAACTGCCCAAAGTTTGCAAAGAAGGCCGAGGAAGGAAAGAAGACTAATGCGAGAGTCTTCAAAATGGACGCAAAGGAAGCAGTCCTTGACGATAACGTCATTACCGGTACGTTTCTTGTAAACGATGTTTTTGCTAGAGTCTTGTTTGATTCTGGAGCTGATAAGTCGTTTGTAGATGCTAAGTTTTGTAAACTGTTGAACCTTCCTGTTAAAACCTTAAGCGTGAAATATGAGGTGGAATTAGCCGATGGAACCATAGAAACCGCCTCGACTGTTCTAGATGGGTGTGTTATATCCATTAGGAATCATTCTTTCCCGCTATCCTTGCTTCCCTTTAAGCTAGCTGGATTCGACATAGTGATAGGCATGGATTGGTTGTCGAGTAACCAAGCCCAGATTCTGTGCAACAGAAAGCAAGTAATAGTTAAGACTCCGTCTGGTGAGTCACTTACTATTCAAGGAGATACCCAGCATGGATTGCCCGAGCAAGTGTCCATGCTCAAGGCATCCAGATGCATGCAAAAGGGATGTGTCATTTATATGGCACAAGTTACCATAGATGAGCCGAAGCCGAAGATTGAAGATATTCCTGTTATCTCGGAATATCCTGAAGTGTTTCCTGAAGAACTACCCGGTTTGCCACCGGATAGGCAAGTAGAGTTTCGGATAGATATCATTCCAGGCACTGCACCTGTAGCAAGAGCACCATACAGATTGGCACCAACGGAGATGAAGGAGTTGAGGACGCAGTTGGATGAGCTTTTAGCTAAAGGCTTTATTAGACCTAGCTCGTCTCCTTGGGGAGCGCCAATCTTGTTCGTTAAAAAGAAGGATGGTTCGATGCGTCTGTGCATCGATTACCGTGAGCTTAACAAGGTCACTATCAAGAATCGGTATCCGTTACCCAGGATCGACGATCTGTTCGATCAGTTGCAAGGAGCAAGTTACTTCTCCAAGATTGACCTCAGGTCAGGTTATCATCAGTTGAAGGTCAAGGAGGAAGACGTACACAAAACAGCGTTTAGGACCCGTTATGGACATTACGAGTTCCTAGTGATGCCGTTTGGGCTCACTAACGCACCAGCCGCGTTCATGGATCTCATGAATCGCGTCTGCAAACCTTATTTAGATAAGTTCGTCATTGTCTTTATTGATGACATTCTTATCTACTCGAAGAGCCAAGCTGATCATGAGAAACACCTTCGTTGTATTCTCAAACTTTTGTATCAAGAGAAGCTTTATGCCAAATTCTCGAAGTGTGAATTTTGGCTTCGAGAAGTCCAATTCCTTGGACATGTTGTAAGCGAGCGTGGTATCCAAGTAGATCCCGCTAAAGTAGAAGCAGTCATGAACTGGCAGGAGCCGAAGACTCCTACCGAGATTCGCAGTTTCCTCGGATTGGCAGGATATTATAGGAGATTCATCGAGAACTTCTCAAGGATTGCTGCGCCCCTAACCTCTTTGACCCGTAAGAAGATTGAGTTTGATTGGGGCCCTAAGCAGCAGGAATCCTTTGACATTCTGAAGCAGAAGCTGAGCAATGCGCCAGTGTTGACATTGCCCGATGGCATAGATGAATTTGTGGTGTATTGTGATGCATCGCATACGGGCATGGGTTGTGTACTCATGCAGAAAGGCAAAGTCATTGCCTACGCTTCTCGACAGCTAAAGGTGCACGAGAAGAACTACACCACCCACGATTTGGAATTGGGTGCGGTTGTATTTGCATTGAAGCTATGGAGACATTACTTGTATGGAACCAAGTGCATAATTTATTCGGATCACAAGAGTCTTCAGCATCTGTTCAATCAGAAGGAATTGAACATGCGTCAAAGGCGATGGATGGAAACCCTCAATGATTATGACTGTGAGATAAGATACCATCCAGGCAAGGCAAATGTGGTTGCCGACGCCTTAAGCAGAAAGGAAAGGGTTAAACCGATCAGAATCAATGCCAAGCGCATTGAGATAAGAAATAATTTGAATGAAAGGGTGTTAGCTGCACAGAAGGAAGCTGTGCTGGAAGCTAACTATCCTGCAGAAAAGTTGGGAGTAACTGAGGAGCAGTTATCCCACGACAAAGATGGAATGCTACGCCTAAACGGACGAATATGGGTTCCAGTATATGGAGGACTTCGGGATGTTATCCTCCAGGAGGCCCACAGCTCTAAATATTCCGTTCATCCTGGAGCTGATAAGATGTACCAGGATTTGAAATCAAACTACTGGTGGATTGGTTTGAAAAAGTCCGTGGCCGAGTATGTGGCCAAATGTTTGACTTGTGCGCAAGTCAAGGCTGAGCATCAGAAGCCGTCAGGTTTGCTTCAACAACCTGAAATTCCCAAATGGAAGTGGGAAATGGTGACAATGGATTTTATCACCAAGTTGCCAAAGACGAAAAAGGGAAATGATACCATATGGGTCATAGTAGACAGACTGACTAAGTCAGCTCATTTTCTACCCATCAAAGAGACGTATAGCTCAGATATGTTAGCTCAATTATACGTCGATAAGATAGTAGCGCTACATGGTATACCTATATCTATTATCTCCGATAGAGATACTAGATATACGTCGCATTTTTGGAAAAGTTTCCAACAGTCGTTGGGCACTCGTTTGAATTTTAGTACGGCTTATCATCCTCAGACTGATGGTCAGAGTGAGCGTACTATTCAAACTTTGGAAGACATGCTTCGTGCATGTGCGATCGACTTAGGTGGTAGTTGGGATAAGCACCTACCACTGATTGAATTCTCCTACAACAATAGCTACCATTCCAGCATAAAAGCTGCTCCTTTTGAGGCCCTATACGGTAGAAAGTGTAGATCGCCCATTTGTTGGGCAGAAGTTGGAGATGTCCAGTTGTCTGGACCAGATATCGTCTTTGAGACGACAGACAAGATCGTTCAGATCCGTGATCGTTTGAAAGCTGCCAGGGATAGGCAGAAAAGTTATGCGGATCCTAAGCGCAAAGATTTTCACTTTGATGTGGGTGAAAAAGTGTTGCTTAAAGTATCACCTTGGAAAGGTGTGATGAGATTTGGAAAGAAAGGCAAGCTGAGCCCGAGATATATAGGACCTTTCGAGATAATCGAACGTGTCGGGGCAGTCGCTTATAAGTTAAACTTGCCTGAAGAGCTTAGTGCTATTCATAATGTGTTTCACATCTGTAATTTGAAGAAGTGTTTCGCTGACGATTCACTGGTTATACCGCATACAGATATACACATAGACGAAAGTCTAAAATTTGTGGAAAAACCTTTGTCGATAGAGGATCGACAGGTAAAGAAGCTTCGAAGGAAGCACGTGCCTATTGTTAAGGTCAAATGGGATGCCCGTAGAGGTCCCGAATACACGTGGGAAGTGGAATCCATGATGAAAGAAAAATATCCCCATTTGTTTGAATAAATCTCGGGGTCGAGATTTCTTTTAAGGGGGTGAGGATGTAACACCTCGAAAAATTTCGTCCAATAATGTCTTGACACGTGTCATAAGGTTCCGTTATGTGAAAACATACTTTAGAGGGACTAAAAGTGACAAACAGTGAAAACTATGGAACGTAAGGGTCCAAAGTGTCAACAATGGATAAATAGACTCTATGATAACCCTACATAATGTTCATAACCTTAAACGGATGGTTCATGGATCATACGACGCGGAAATTGCACAAAAGTGAAGTATTTCAAACTATAGGGGCCAAAAGTGTCAACATGTTTAATTTATACCTCTGAGTGGACTTTTGGCAGACCCGAAGCTTTGTATAGCTAAAATATACTCACTAGAATATGTGGTAAAAATTTCATGAAGTTTCGTCAACGTATGAGAAAGTTATGGCCAAAACCGTACTTAAGGGACTAAAAGCGTCAACGTCGAATTCAGGGCTTTTCGGTTGAGCGCAAAGTTATCCGAGGGCATTACCATGTTGGTAAAAGTCCTAAGGTTCTTAAAAACCAAGTTTGGGGGTTTACGGGTCGAGAAAAGTAGCCGAAACATCGCGTACAAGTTCAGGGGTCAAAGCTGTCAAGTATGAAAGTTGTTTGGCTGAAACAAGGGTCAGGCGACCCGCCTGGGAAAGCCCAAGCGGGCCGCGTGGGTTGCCCAGCGTGCAGAAATGCGAAAATGGGTTATTTGAGTCCGATTTTGGGTGCCTAACAGCTGGTTTCGCCTCCAAATGCACCAATAACAAGCCTTGCATGGCTACTACTACAGGAACCTCGAAAATTTGGCTTTAAATCAGGTCTTGATCACATTCCTTGATCATTTTTCATAGTAACCAAGTGCTCTCTCTATCAAGAACTTCAAGCAAGCTTTCTGGAGGAAATCTGATCAACAAGGCCGACTCCTAGTGATCATTTAACACCTATAGGACTCTTGTAAGCCTTCAATTCGTTCTTTAATCCGTTTTTGCTTTGATTATTAGTAAAAGTCAAACTGGGTGTTCATAACCTTTGACTTTCTGATTAAACGGATTTCTTTCAGTCATTTCTCGAATTGAAACTTGTTATAGATTGGTATTTATGTGGGAAACAAACCCTCAAAAGGGTACTAACTGATTCCCACTACATGCATGCTTAATGTCGAGTCAAACCTATTTCTAAAAAGTCAACAGAAACGATTTTGGTGAAAAATGACATGATTAATGATATAGATGACATGCAACCTGATTGATCATTAAAAATAACTTGTAATACATATAAGAATGTGTTTTAATCATCATCCACTCGACAATCTATAGTATAGCCACGAATCGGAACCGAAAGTCTTGTAAAACGATTATTCCATAGACTATCGATTCGGATTCATACATGCATGTTCGAGATCTGTATTAGAAAGCATTTTTAACTATTTTTATTTTAGTTAAACTTTCTGGAATTTTCCTTGTTTGAGTCTATGCTTAGCCTATTCGAATGCTTGTTTCCGATTTATGCATAAAGTTGACTATTTTGCCCTTTTTGATTTAAAACGGGATTTTTGGAAAAGTAAAAGAGTAGAGATCTTTATTTTTATTATATAAACTTGCACCGAAAATTTCGGATCAGTTGGTGGTCCAGATTGTGAGTTATGGCCATTAGCGTAAAACTATATTATAAATTTACATAAACGGTCCTTTTCGCGTAGAACCCGTTTCTGGCCACATTTTGATACGAAACTTTTTACCAACTGATGTATTATAATATTCTGGGAATTTTGATGATTTTTAATTGATTTTTGGCTGAACGGATCCTAGGTCGCCTAGTCATTTCGGCTTATGTCGGTTTTGACCGTTTTAGCCATAAAATGAGTTTTACACCTCCTTTTGACCCGAAACCTTTTTCTACTGATTTTATATGATGAATAAATTATTTTAAGTATTCTGGAAATATAAAAATCTCAGATTTTATCTGAAAACCCGAAAACGCCCTTAAATCGCATATTTAGCGTGTTAAGCGCATAGTAAGCGTTATACTTGTTTTAAACATATAAGACCTATACCTACTGATGTGTTTAGCATATTTTCATATAAAAACAGTAAGTATAATATTTTGAACTCAGGTTTCCAGTTTTGGCATTTTTAGCCTTGTGAAATTACTAAATTGCCCCTACGGTGCATAGTTTGGTTTTAAATGATAAATTTGATATATGGGTCATACCCTACTGATATAATATGTTATATTAAGTATATTTACTGTATGATCCAGACCCGAAACTCAGATTTCAAATTTTATCCTTTTATTATATTTTAAATGACCAAAATGCCCTTCTAAGGCATAAATTGAGTTTAAAATTATCCCGGGCAATATAGAACATAACTTACTGATATAATATCATATTTTAAGCATATTATCTCAGGGAACTTGCATTTGAATCATTTGTCTACCCGTATCGCCCTTTTCGCGTTCGGTTCGGTTTACGTAACTAGTTTGCGTAAATTGACCGAAACGGGTCAAACGATATCATTTTTACTTCAAAATCCAGAATGTATTTAGTATACCCATATTATACAAGTATTCAAACTTGTCGGGTCTAAATCACATTCTATCCGGTCTTTCGCTTAATCGTGCGTAAACCGTATCATTCCTAAAACTAACCGGTCAAAGTTTAGGCTTAAATAAAAGACCCGTTAGGAATCTAATAGGTTAATTATAAACCTTTGTTCCAGATTAGGAAGCCCGGTAAAAGCTACCACCACTTATCGTTTGTGACTTATACTTGCTCAGGTAAATACATTTTGACTTATTTTCCCTATACGGGCTTGGGGTACGGTATTTAAAATACCGCTTGATCGGGCACACAAGTCCTGCGCCCTATGGGTGTACAGTCTTGAATAGCTTGTGTGATTTCGTTTAAACAGTCTTGTCTTACTTAAAGGCTTTGGGGGGTTATTGACCATGTCCCGGATATCCTTGGCATTATCTTACGAGATGGCCACGACCAGAGCACGGGGTGTAGGCGTACACTCGTCGTGTATAACTCTTTAATGTGGTGTGTCAATTAAATCTCTAGCCCGGACAGTAGATCCCGGGCCACCAGAGATATAAGTGCATGTAAATCGTTCACAAGTTTATATTATATAATTATCCCAAGTTAATAAAATATTTATGCCTTGTGCATTTAAATCAATTTTCAATCATTTTCAAAATGAGTCAGTCGATTTGTATTTACCAGTGTAAACTGACGTATTTTTCCTAAAAGATTAAGTGCAGGTACTATACGGAAATAGGCTGGCTGTTTCCTAGAGAGCGTCCACAATAGTCTCGCAAACTCGGACGACATTTATCTGTTGAACTATTTATTTCTATTTTTATTTGATCCGCCTGTGGATCCATTTCAACTACTGTGATATTTATTATTACACTTTATTTAAAAGTTGAAATGTTTCTATTCTGCTTCCGCTGTGCATTATTATATTGTGTTGATTGTCTATGACGATGCCAACTACGTCACTGTACCCCACACCGGGCCCACCGGTGACACTTGGAAATCGGGGTGTGACACAGAGCCAACGCTGAGTGAATTAAACACTAGCCTTTGTGTTTAATCTCAGTGACACAATTGCACATACTTGAGTCTAGACAAGAACCTAGGACAAATTCGAATTGTTATTCCAAGTTTGTCTTTTTATTGTTATTGTTATTTAAAGTTTTGAAAGCAGGAAATATGCCACCTGTAATATTCCGAGGAAGGGGAAGAGGAAGAGGAAGAAGAGGCAGAGGAACGGACATTACTCACAATGATCACGAAGCTGGACCTTCGAATACGCGAGCTCCTTCGACCACAAGGGGTGAAGAACCACAAAGACGGAGAAACCTTTTCGAACCTGCGAGACATTCCACCTCGCACAGCTCAACACCATCGTACCGTCACTCGTTCGGGCCAGATTCTGAAAATGATCCCAATAACCCTCAACCCTCCTACCTACCTCTACAGCATTCGGTATCGCACCGTGCTTTTGACGATCCCACTCCTTACTTCAGAAGCCAGTTTAACCCAGCAGATTACATTCAGGAACCTGTAGGCTTTGTCCCGTTAGGACCACAGGATCACTTCTCAGAAGACCATATGGATGAGGACACTGATCCAATCGAACCTGCTCGTGGTACGCCCATACATCCTATCGAGATCTCAGATGGATCTTCTTTCCATGGCACACCTTATCAAGGGCCAGATAGCTTCCAGGCGTTGTTCAACCAACATGAGTGGTACTTCACGCCATCTCATCAGACATCACAACAACAGCAGCAACAACAGCAAGATCCCTCCGAGGATCCGCGCTTCGTGGCAGTTACGCCACCACCTCCGCCACCGGTTCAACCAGTAATGCCTGATCCGCCGAGGCGTAGAAGATCGGGTGCTCGTATGTCCACCCGAGGAGGGGAATTCCACTTCAGCACCCCTCGACACTCTAGTAGTAGCCACTACCCGCCACTACAAGAAGAAGGACCTTCAAGTCCAGTACAGGAGGCGAACTCCGCACCAGTTGCACCATCTTCGCCACCATTTGGGTATGACCACCCAATACCTGCATACACGGGTCCAACGGCATACAACCCGTTCGAACCGTCGTCGCACGCACATTACAATTACAACTATGAGCACGACCCATATGTGGTAGCGGCTAGGTATAATGCCCGCTATCCCGACGGAGCTTTTGGAAACATGGGGATACCGGACTACTCAGCTCATGGGTATCCAGCACCTCCTAGACCTCCAGTTCTGCAACCGGCGCCACAACCACGTTTCTCTCCTCCTGAACAAGAAGAAATCCTCCACTGCTTAACTCGTGTGGAACGGGATTTCGAGGAAGAACGAAAGAACAACAGGGAATTCCTTAAGGGTCTAGCGAACCTGTTGAAGGGCAAGAAGAAGAAACGTGACCATTAGTCCTTATATATGTTCTAAATGTAATGTCTATTTTAAATAAAGTCCCTGCGTGGACGTTTATCGAATTTCAGTCCCTACGTGGACTTATCTTTTAGTCCCTGCGCGGACATCTATCTTGTATTAGTCCCTGCGTGGACTTGTCTCTTTATTAACCTCTATATAGGTAAGTACTTGTTTAAAAAGTCCCGTTTAGGGCAGTGTGTAATCGTATTTGAAGTTATGGAATGTTATGTTATAATTTCATTTTGTTATTACTATATATGAAATAAATCAAAATCATTCCTTTCAAATTTAAATCTGCCTAAGTAAAGAATCTTAAGAGTGAAACCTAGCCAGGTGTCTTTTTGGACCCGGCCAAGATGGTAAGACCTGATTAAAAGATTCAGAATTCCAGTTAACATCTGTAATCATGTTAACGTTCATGGCAGATGTGATTCGTTAAAATCGCACGCGTCATTCATGTATAAGAATCCTTCTAAGGATTCCAAGGCCCAAATTAATGATATAATAAATCATGGGCTAAATCATCAATGAAGATGATCGCTTGTTAAACGTCCATTAACGATGTAGTGCCTATGGGCCGAATTATCAAACATCCATTAGTGATGTAGTGCCTACGGGCCATAATTGTTGTCATAATAAGACAAAAGACAGTGGTGGTCTATGACTCCCTGTCAGAAGGGGTGAAAGGACTACGGTTCAAACCTTCATACCTTGATTCTCTGTAATCTCGGCTAATATTATAATAACGTCCTCGTGACTAGGCTTTTATGTCACTAGCAATATTATTTGTAATTAGGATAAGTATGTTCAAATCCTAAATAAAAAGTGAGTAACAAATTAACCGGATATGGTCTTCGTTACCATGGTTAATGAATTGCCATAAAAGACAATTCAATAATAAACTCCTAAATAGAATTTTCATTATCTTCTGCAGCAGATACAAGCTACTATGGCTGATCCTAATGGAGAAAATAGTCATACGAGTGAAGAAGAATATGATAACGCCCAAGTACATTTAACGGGCGCTCAGTTAAAAGCTCTTGTCGACAACGCTGTTCAGGCAGCTCTAGGTCGACAATATACCGAATCTCGAAGCAGAACCGTATCCAAACCACTCTCCAGGCCGAAAACACACTCAAAATCCCACAGCAAACCACTGTCCAAGCCCAAGAAGGACGACGATAATCACTCGTCCAATGAAAATAGTGTTCGTCGTGAAAGGGAGTATACTGATGCATCCCGTGCCAGGGGCTGCACCTACAAGTACTTTGTGTCTTGTAAACCCCGAGACTTCACGGGGGAGAAAGGTGCCATCGATTGTATGATGTGGCTGGATGAGATGGACACCGTGGTGGACATCAGTGGCTGTGCGGAAAGGGATGTGGTAAAGTTTGTGTCGCAATCGTTTAAGGGTGAGGCCCTGGCTTGGTGGAGGGCGTTGGTTCAGGCCTCAGGAAAGACTGTGCTATACAGCATGACATGGGAGGAATTCATTTCTCTCATCAAAGAAAATTACTGCCCTCAACATGAGGTGGAAAAGATATAATCCGATTTTGTATCATTGGTGATGACAAACCTTGACTGCCAAGCTTACCTAACGAGCTTCAACACGATGTCTCGGTTGGTTCCATATCTGGTAACCCCGGAGCCAAGGAGAATCGCTCGTTTCATCGGTGGGTTAGCCCCCGAGATTAAGGCAAGCGTGAAGGCCTCTCGGCCAAAGACCTTCAGATCCGTGACCGACTTATCTTTGTCCCTCACTCAGGATGCGGTCCGGCAACGGTCGCTGAGGAACAAAGAGGCCGAGAAGAGGAAGCGTGAGGACGATACCTCACGAAGGTTGGGCAAGAAACACCGTGGAAACGGTGATGGCAAGAAAGGGTCAGAGTCGAGGAAAGATGGGCAGAAATCTGGAGAGAAGCCCAAGTGCAAAAAACTGCCAGAAGTATCACTTTGGGAAATGTAGGCTTGGGTCGAACTCACAGTCTCAGTCGAGGTCGTATACTTGTGGACTGTGCAAGTCCAAGGACCACATGTAACACCTCGAATTTTTGTGTCCAATGATGTGTTAACACGTGTCATTTGTTTACACGTGGCGTCTATAATAAATAAAGGACTAATTTTGACAAACCTTGAAAGTATATAAATTCGAGGGTTATAAATGTCAACAAGGGTAAATATACTGTATAGTATCCCTAAATAATGCTTAAACCTTCAAACGAATAAATTAAAGATCGTACAAAAACAAAACGCGAAAGAAAGTGAGAGATTACAAACTACAGGGGTTAACTGTGTCAACATGTTTAATAATACCTCTGAGTGACCCTTTGACGTTCCCAAGACTTGTAACGGTATTATACCCTCACTAAAATAATATATATGAATTACGCGAAGTTTCGATATGAAACGAGAAAGTTACGATCAAATACGTAGAAGAAGGGTTAAAAGCGTCAACAGTGAAAGTTAAGGCTTTCCAATATAATTAATAAATAAACCGGGGACTCAATAATGCGGGTAATTAACACGAGGCCCCTATCGGTAAATAACCGAGGGCCAAACCGCAAAGTTACCCCTTCAGAACCGAAAGGTCAGGTGAATCATTACGAAAGATTTCGTTATTAATGGCCCGATTCTGTAATCATTATAAAAGATTTGAAAAATCCAGAAAATATAACCTCACGCGACCCGCGTAAGGTTTCAACATAAGTTGAGGCGGGCCGCGAGCCTCCTCAATAACGCGTCTGAACTTCTAATCCCAAGCGACCCGCGTAAAAATTGCATGGAATGTCCATGCGGGCCGCGTAAAGTGCCCAGATGCAGAATGGTTGTAACTACTTGGCTTTTGGAGCTTGTGAACGATCATGCACATAATTATGGGGCATGGGCACCCTATGCTCAACCCATACACTTAGGGGACATCTACCCATCAGCTCTGGACTGATTGTAGTGCTTGTAATGATCATAAGTTGCTTCCTTTGGCTATAAATAGCCACACCTTGTGCATAACAAATCACACAACACAAAACACTTACAACTGATCATTTCAAGAGCTCCCTAGCATTCTCTTCTGTTCTCTAATCAAGAGTTAACTTCTGTAAGTCGTTCATAACCATTTTGGTTTCACATTTCCATAGTTATAGCCTATAAACGCAACCGTCGTAGCTAACGGTTGTCATTGCAATATCTTGCAAACGATTCAGTCTTATGACGAATCAAAAATGGTTATGAGTTGGTATTTATGTGGGTATTAAACCTCTAAAAGGGTTCCCCCTGATCACCACTCTAACTATGTCAATTATCGAGTCAAACGTGCGGTTAAAAAGTCAACAGAAAGCTATTTTAGCGATTTATGCATAATCTGTAATATATATGTTATGGAACCTGTATTGACAATCATAAAACTTGATATTAAGCATATAAACTTGTTTGCGCTCGTTTGAATCGATCATTTACTATATTGAACCGGTTCGGAGCCGGAAGTCGCAAAAGTTTGACTTTTGCTTTGACTTCAGTTCTGACCCGTTTTAGTGAGGTATAAAGATACCTTAGGACTCTCTTAGGACCAGGTCACATGTTGGTATACGCCTCTGTGGTCGGTTCGTGAGTTATCCGAGTCTTTTACGTATTTCCGTCATTCGCCTAAAAGTTGACCGTAACGGCCTTTTAAAATTAAAACGAGTATTTCGGACACGTGAACGGACCAAAACCTTGCTTGTTAAATTATAAGCATGTCCTTAAAGTTTCACGTCAATCCGAGGCCTAGAATGAGAGTTATGCTAAAAGGCGCACTTTTAAGAAAGTTTTGTAATTAACGGCGCAATTAGCATAACGCCCATCTAACCCAAGTTTTCGTCACCAAAACTTTTACCCACTGTGGTAAAATAATATTTTGGGAATTTTAAAGATTTTTAATAATTTTTACCTTGCTCATAACCTGCGGTTATGGCTACGGTTCGGTAAATACCGAATATACCCTTTTTGGCCAAAACGGGAGTTCTACAAGGTCTTTTGACCCGATTCCAGTTGCCACTGGTTTTAAATAATAAATTAAGTATTTTTAGCTTTATAAGCTGTTCGGGAAACTCAGATTTCCTGTAGAACTCGAAAAGCCCTTTTTAAAGTCTTTAAAATGACCGAAAAGCCCCTTCGGGGCATAATATAAACTTAAACTCGTTACGGGCATTACGGAAGGTATCCTACTGATACCAAAATACTTTTAAGGCATATTGACTTAGGAAATAAGCGTACGACTCTTATGGTTAACCGTTTCGCCTATTTGCGCACACGGTACGGCCCACGGAACTAGTTTTCGTGCAATAGCCGATATGGGTCAAATTATATTATTTGAACCCCAAAATCCAGAGTATGAACTATAAACCCATATAAAACAAGTCACTGAACTTGTTGGGCCCAAATCATACTCCATTCTCGGTTTTCGCCTTTTCATGCGAATTAACCATATCTATATATCGGAATCAACCGGTTTAAGCTACGGCTAATATAAGGACCGTTAGGATTCTAAGAGGTTAATTAAAACCTTCGTTCCAGATTAGGAGCCCCAGTAAAAGCTATCGGTGACTTGATCTAATTAAGGATTAATACTTGCAAAGGTAAATACTTTTGACTTATTTCCCCTATATGGGCTTGGGTTACGGTATATTAATACCGCTTGATTGAGCATTATACACTTCCATCGCTTAGGTGGTTAATTGATTAAATATGATTGGCTCATTTAAACAGTTTTGTTGCTTATAAGCCTTTGGGGGGTTTAATGACCGTTGTCCCGGATATCCTCGGCATCATTTTACGAAATGGCCACGACCATCGACATCCCGGTGTAGGCGTACACCCGGTATAAAGTGTCGACATTAAAACTAAAAGACGTAGCCGTTGGTTTTCATACTACGGTTTTACGCAAACGTGGTGTGTCTATAAATCTTTAACCCGGCACGACCCGGGCTACTGAACGCATAAAAGAACATGTAAAACGTTCACAAGATTATTATGAATTTTCCCAAGTTATAAAAGAGTTTGTGCCTTGTGCATTCAAATCAATTTTAATAAACATTTTTAAATGTGTCAGTTGAATGTATTTACCAGTGTAAACTGACGTATTTTCCCCAAAAAGATTAAGTGCAGGTACCTAAACGTAATTGGCTGGTATTAGCTCCCTAGCGTCGGGATAAGCCTCGCAAGCTTGATTGCAGTATCTAATGGAACAATACTTACTTTTATTTACGATCCACTGTGGATATTCAACTTCTGTAATACATTTTGATATTACAATCAGAGGTTGAAATTATATATTTAAATTATGCTTCCGCTGTGCATTATATAATTGTGTGGTTTGACTATATTGTTGCCAACATCGTCAACGTAATCCCCCACCGGGCCCACCGGTGAGACACGTGGAAATCGGGGTGTGACACCACAAGATTGTGGACTGCAAGAAAATAAAAGATGCGACCTGCTATAACTGCAATGAGAAGGGGCACATTAAAAGCAACTGCCCCAAATACGCCAAGAAGCCGGAAGAAGCCAAAAAGAGCAATGCTAGAGTCTTCAAGATGAATGTGAAGGAAGCTTTGCAAGATGATAACGTAATCACAGGTACTTTTCTCGTAAATAATATCTTTGCAAGAGTACTTTTCGATTCAGGCGCTGATAAGTCCTTCGTAGACCAAAAATTTTGCAAATTGCTGAATATGCCTGTCAAAACCTTAAATGTGAAATACGAGGTAGAGATAGCAGACGGCACAGTAGAAACCGTCTCCACTATACTAGATAGATGTGTGATATCCATTAAGAACCACTCTTTTCCTCTATCTTTACTCCCCTTCAAACTGGCTGGTTTTGACATAGTTCTGGGTATGGACTGGTTATCCCACAACCAGGCCCAGATCGTCTGCAACAGAAAACATGTAGTGCTAAAGACTCCGACTGGTGAATCGCTTACCATCCGAGGAGATACGCAGTACGGATTGCCCGAGAACGTAACTATGCTCAAGGCTTCAAGATGTTTAAAAAGAGGCTGTGTCATCTACATGGCACAGGTAATTATTGAAGAGCCCAAACCAAAGATAGAAGACATTCCCGTCATTTCGGAGTATCCAGAAGTTTTCCCCGAAGATCTACCTGGTTTGCCGCCAGATAGGCAAGTGGAATTCAGGATCGATATCATCCCTGGAGCAGCTCCTATTGCTAGGGCACCTTATAGGCTAGCACCAACTGAAATGAAGGAGTTGAGGACCCAGCTGTATGAACTGTTAGCGAAAGGTTTCATTAAGCCTAGTTCATCTCCCTAGGGAGCACCTGTCCTGTTTGTTAAGAAGAAGGACGGATCGATGCGTCTGTGCATCGACTATCGTGAACTTAATAAGGTCACGATAAAGAATAGATATCCCTTGCCGAGGATCGATGATTTGTTCGATCAGTTGCAAGGGGCTAGTTATTTCTCGAAGATCGACTTGAGGTCGGGCTACCATCAGCTGAAAGTCAGAGATGAAGACGTACATAAAACAGCATTTAGGACTCGTTACGGTCACTACGAGTTCCTAGTGATGCCTTTTGGGCTCACAAATGCACCGGCTGCGTTCATGGATCTCATGAATCGCGTCTGCAAGCCGTACTTAGACAAATTCGTCATCGTGTTCATCGACGACATTCTTATCTACTCAAAGAACAAAGCTGACCATGAGAAACACCTTCGTTGTATTCTCAAACTACTGCATCGCGAGAAACTATATGCCAAATTCTCTAAATGCGAATTCTGGCTTCGAGAAGTCCAATTTCTTGGACACGTAGTCAGCGAGCGTGGCATCCAGGTGGATCCCGCTAAGGTAGAGGCGGTCATGAATTGGCAAGAGCCAAAGACGCCTACCGAAATTCATAGTTTCCTGGGATTGGGAGGATACTACAGGAGATTTATTGAAAATTTTTCAAGGATTGCTGCGCCCTTAACTTCCCTAACCAAGAAGAAGATAAAATTTGCTTGGGGGCCTAAACAGCAAGAATCCTTTGATATTTTAAAGCAAAAGCTAAGCAACGCCCCTGTGTTGACACTACCTGAAGGTACAGAAGAGTTCGTAGTTTACTGCGACGCATCACACACTGGCATGGGGTGTGTGCTCATGCAAAAAGGCAAAGTTATTGCCTATGCTTCAAGACAGTTAAAGGTGCACGAGAAGAATTACACCACCCATGACCTGGAGCTGGGTGCCGTTGTGTTCGCACTAAAACTGTGGAGGCATTATCTGTACGGAATCAAGTTTGTGATCTATTCAGATCACAAGAGCCTTCAACATCTGTTTAATCAGAAGGAGCTAAACATGAGGCAACGCCGTTGGATGGAGACTTTAAATGATTATGATTGTGAGATCAGATACCATCCCGGCAAGGCGAATGTAGTCGCTGATGCCCTAAGCCGGAAAGAAAGGGTGAAACCCATCCGGATCAATGCTAAGAGCATTGAAGTAAGGATTAATCTGATTGAAAGGGTGTTAGCTGCACAGAGAGAAGTTGTGCTGGAAGCTAACTATCCTAAGGAGAAGCTGGGAGTAACTGAGGAGCAGTTAACTCTTAGCAAGGATGGAATTTTACGATTGAATGGGCGAATATGGGTTCCAATTTATGGAGGACTATGAGGTGTTATCCTCCAGGAAGCCCATAGTTCCAAATATTCTGTCCATCCTGGAGCAGATAAAATGTATCAGGATCTAAAGGCAAATTATTGGTGGATAGGCTTGAAAAAGTCTGTAGCCGCTTATGTAGCTAAATGCTTAACTTGTGCGCAAGTCAAGGCTGAGCATCAAAAGCCATCTGGCTTGCTACAACAGCCTGAACTTCCTGAATGGAAGTGGGAATGTGTAACTATGGATTTTATCACCAAGTTACCCAAGACGAGCAAAGGAAATGACACAATATGGGTTATAGTCGATAGACTGACTAAGTCAGCTCATTTCTTACCCATCAAGGAGACTTATAGCTCCGACACATTAGCCCAGTTATATGTTGATAAGATTGTAGCCTTACATGGCATACCTGTGTC
Organism: Helianthus annuus; assembly: GCF_002127325.2. NCBI lineage: Eukaryota > Viridiplantae > Streptophyta > Magnoliopsida > Asterales > Asteraceae > Helianthus > Helianthus annuus. The sequence goes on along the minus strand of NC_035449.2, from coordinate 30,761,128 downwards.
TATTATCTCCGATCGAGATACTAGGTACACGTCTCATTTCTGGAAAAGCTTCCAGCAATCTTTGGGCACACGCTTGAATTTTAGTACGGCTTACCATCCTCAGACAGACGGTCAGAGTGAGCGTACTATTCAAACGTTAGAAGACATGCTGCGTGCATGTGCTATCGATTTAGGTGGTAGTTGGGATAAGAACCTACCACTAATCGAATTCTCCTACAACAATAGCTACCATACCAGCATAAAGGCTGCGCCTTTCGAGGCATTATACGGTAGAAAGTGTAGATCGCCTGTTTGTTGGGCGGAAGTTGGAGAGGTCCAATTATCAGGACCAGAGATAGTCTTCGAAACAACGGACAAGATTGTCCAGATTCGAGAGCGTCTCAAGGCTGCCCGAGATAGGCAGAAAAGTTACGCTGATCCAAAGCGTAAGGATTTTCACTTCGAGGTAGGTGAAAAAGTGTTACTAAAAGTATCACCCTGGAAGGGGGTGATGCGCTTCGGTAAGAAGGGCAAACTGAGCCTGAGATACATAGGACCTTTCGAGGTTATCGAACGTATCGGGTCCGTTGCCTATAAGCTAAACTTACCGGAGGAGCTCAATGGAATTCACAATGTGTTCCACATCTGCAATCTAAAGAAGTGCTTCGCTGATGAATCATTGGTGATCCCACACACAGATGTGCATACAGATGAGAGCTTGAAGTTTGTGGAGAAGCCTTTGTCGATTGAAGACCGACAAGTGAAAAAGCTTCGAAGAAAGCATGTACCTATAGTCAAGGTTAAATGGGATGCCCGGAGAGGTCCCGAATTCACGTGGGAAGTTGAATCCACGATGAAAGAGAAATACCCTTATTTGTTTGAGTAAATCTCGGGTCGAGATTTATTTTAAGGGGGTGAGGATGTAACACTTCGAAATTTTGTGTCCAATAATGTATTGACACGTGTCTTGAGTTTACACGTGGCATTTAATATTAAATAAAGGACTAAAGTTGACAAACCTTGAAAGTATGTAAATTCGAGGGTTATAAATGTCAAACAAGGGTAAGTATACTGTATAGTAACCCTAAACGATGCTCGTACCTTCAAACGAATAAATCATGGATCGTACGGAAGCGAAACGCGGAAGAAAGTGAGAGATTACAAGCTGCAGGGGTTAACTGTGTCAACATGTTTAATTATACCTCTGAGTGACCCTTTGACGTACCCGAGGCTTTGTAACAGTAAAATACGCTCACTAGAATGTACTATATAAATTTCGCGAAGTTCCGTTTTAAAACGAGAAAGTTATGATCAAATTCGTATGAGAGGGGTTAAAAGCGTCAACAATGAAAGTTAAGGCTTTCCGGATAACTAACAAACTAACCGGGGACGTAACAATGCGGGTAAATAACACGAGGCCCTTAGTTGTAAATAAGCAAGGGCCAAATCGCAAAGTTACCCCTTCAAAACCGAAAGGTCAGGTTATTAATTACAAAGATTTCGTTAATGATTATAAAAGATTTAGAAATCTTGAAAATCAGACCCAATGCGGGCCGCGTAGAGGTTTTACGTAAGTTGACGCGGGCCGCGAGCCTTCTGCATATACGCGTGCTGAAATGAAGATTCAGGCGGCCCGCGTAAAAGGTGCCTGATCTCTCATGCGGGCAGCGTGAACCACACAGATGCAGAAAGCATGGGCAGATTCAATGATTTGGCTTGTAAACGAACTTGTGAGCAATCAATGAAGCATGGGCGCCCTCTACTCGACCCCTAGCACCTTAGGACACCTGCTGATCATCCATGAGCAATGTAGGATGTGTTGTGATGATCTTGTGCACCAAACTTTGCTATAAAAGGCCATACTTAGTTCACAATTGAAACACACCTCAAAACACATCTTCTGATCATTCCTGAAGCTCTCAAGTGTTCTTATATCATCCTAAGTCGTGCACAAGCTTCTGTAAGTTGTCTACCCCTTTTGTGGTTTAGTTTTTGCTTAGTTTTGCTTAAAAGTCAATCCATCGTAATTAACGATTGACTTTGCGATAAATCACGAATGGTCCAGTGATTTATCGAATCAAAGATAGTTATGTGTTGGTATTTATGTGGGTAATAAACCCTTAAAAGGGTTCCCTCTGATCACCACTCTAACTAGTTCAAATAACGAGTCAAACATGCTTAGAAAAAGTCAACAGAAAGCTATTTTGCGATTTTACATATAATCTGTAATGTAGATGGTATGCAACCTGTTTGAACACTCATAAAACATGATAATAAGTGTATTAACACGTCTAAGCTTGTTTGATCCGGCCATTTGCTATATTGACCCGGTTCGGAGCCAAATGTCGCAAAAGTTTGACTTTTGCTTTGACTTCAGTTCTGGCCCGTTAAAGTTCGATTTAGATATGCCTAAGGACTCTCCTAGGACCAGGTTACATGATGGTATAACCCTCTGTGACCGGTTCGTCAATTGTCCAAGTCTTTTACACATTTCCGTTAAATGCTTAAACGTTGACCGTAACGCTCTTTATAAATTAAAACGAGAATTTCGGACATGTGAAAGGATCATGACCTTGGTTACTGATCTCTAAGTATGTCCCTAAAATATCACGTCAATCCGAGGTCCAGAATATGAGTTATGCTAATTAGCGCAATTTGCGAAACCTTAGTAATTAAATAGCGCAATTAGCATGACGCCTATCTAAACCCGGATTGCGACACCAAACCTTTTACTCACTGATGTAAAATAATATTTTGGTATTTTTAAAGATTTTTAATTATTTTTAACCTGCTCATAACCTGCGGTTATGGCAACGGTTCGGTAAATACCGAATATGCCCTTTTCGGCCATAACTTGAGTTCTATAAGGTCTTTTGACCCGATTCCAGTTGCTACCGATTTTAAATAATAAATAAAGTATTTTGAACTTTATAAACCGATCGGGAAACTCAGATTTCCTGTAGAACTCAGAAACCTCTTTTATAACCTTTAAAAAGACCGAAATACCCCTACGGGGCATAAAATGAACTTAAACTCGTTACGGGCATCACGGAAGGTATCCTACTGATACCACAACCTCTTTAAGGCATATTGACTTAGGAAACAAGTGTAGGACTCTTACGGTTACCCGTTGCGCCTATTGCGCGCACGGTTCGGCTTATGTAACTAGTTTACATAAATTAGCCGATACGGGTCAAACCATATTATTTTGACCCCTAAATCCAGAGTGTGAATATTAAACCCATATAAAACAAGCCTTCAAACTTGTTGGGTCAGAATCACATTCCATTCCCGGTTTTCGCCTTTCACGCGATTAAACCGTATCTATCCTTTGAAACTGACCGGTCTAGGCTACGGCTAATATAAAGACCCGTTAGGATTCTAATAGGTTATTTTAAAACCTTCGTTCCAGAATAGGAGCCCAGTAAAAGATATCTGTGATTTAATCAATTAAGGACTGTACTTGCAAAGGTAAATACTTTTAACTTATTTTCCGTTATATGGGCTTGGGTTACGGTATCTAAAATACCGCTTGGTCGGGCAATTGACTCCAACTCATTAGTAGTTGGGTATTATCAATGTGACCCGTTTAAAAATTGTTTTGTTAACTTAAAGCCTTTGGGGGCTTAATGACCATGTCCCGGATATCCTTGGCAGCATTCACGAAATGGCCACGACCTTGACATTCGGGTGTAGGCGTACACCCGGCATTATGTCCGCAATTATAAAGGCATAGCCGTTGGTTACCCGCCACAGTGTTATATGCTAAGTGGTGTGTCTATTAATCTTTAACCCGGACTAGATCCGGGCTACCAGACGCATAGTAACATGTAATTCTTTACAAGATTTAATTATAAATTTTCCCAAGTTATAAAAGAGTTTGTGCCTTGTGCATTCAAATCAATTTTAATAAACATTTTACAAAAGTGTCGGTTGAATGTATTTACCAGTGTAAACTGACGTATTTTCCCAAAAAGATTAACTGCAGGTACTAAACGTAATCGGCTGGCTATAGCTCCTTAGCATCTTAAAGAGTCTCGCAAGCTTTTGATGCCTTGTCTGTTGAACAATACTTTTTATTATTTTGATTCCCCTGTGGATACCATTCGACTAATTGTGATACATTCGATATTACAATCAATGGTTGAATTATATTTATCTTTATGCTTCCGCTGTGCATTCATATAATTGTGTGGTTTGACTATATTGTTGCCAACTACGTCATGGTAATCCCCCACCGGGCCCACCGGTGATACACGTGGAAATCGGGGTGTGACACTCAGGGTCAGCTGGTGCTAACTCAAGATCAGCGGGTATCGGCTCGAGATCAGCGGGTACATAAAAAAGCAGATCATCAGGAACGAAATCGACCTCATGCTCAGGATCCATGTCAGGATTAAACTCACCATCAAACTCAAAGTCCTGAATAGGTGTCGCAGACATAGCTGTGTCAGAATCAGAATCAGTGGGATGACGCTGCAATCCCAGTGCGTGCAAAGTAGTAGATGATACAGACTCAAATGAATCAGGACCAGAATGGTCAGATGAAATCTCGATGATCGGGATCTCAACAAGCGGAACAGCAATGACATCATCGACTAGAACTCCATCACCCTGGGCACCCTCAGGGGGACCATCAATAAAAAGATCGATGTCGTCGTCAGACATGGCATTAAGAGGCAGATCCTCAAGAGGAAATGCAGCAAGAGGAAGAGGAGCGGGGATCGGAACAAGAAGTAGATCCTCACCAGGAAACCATCAGCTAGCGGTATAAAGTCGCCCAAGTCAGGTAAAGCAAACGGCTGGAAATCGTCATCATCGCTACTCTCGGTATCAGAGGTTAAAACCTCAGGGTCCGGGACAATCTCATCATCCGAAACTATGGCCATAGGGTCTATGGTATCTGACAGCTCACTCTCTGATGAGGACATGGTGTCTGTAACAAACAATCACCACATATGCACATATATCAACAATCATCAAATAAGCATGTAAGCAGTGACAACGTAAGCATGTATTCATCCTAGTCATCCCAGACTATCCCACCCAGCCTCACAGACTGAACTACCTAACCTCTTAGACTAAAACCTCCCCAGTTTCTCAAACTGACTATCCAGTCTCTCAGACTAAACTTCCCCAGTCTCTTAGACTCAATTTCCCCAGTCTCTTAGACTGAACCATAAACATAACCTTGAAATGTGTTTTGTGCCTTTTGTTTGTAAAAATGTTTGTTTCCCTAGATCTGGACATTTGTTCTATGCAATGTAAACATGTTATGAAAATGTTTTCGTGAGAGTCTGTTAGTGCATTTATGACTATCGCCTCCATCAATTCAGTCCGTAGCAGAAACCGAAGAAAACTTGCTTTATATTGTAATATTAGATAGAAAAGGCAAGGTGGCAATATTGTAAATAAGAGGAAAGCTCTTATAAGCCTTGGCCTATAAATAGATGTCTTAGGGATAGAGTTAGAGACTTTTGGGAAGACTTTTGCCATTTGGAGCTTTGGAGATCTAGACCTAGAGAGAGAAAGTCTAGAGAGAGAAAGTTCCGTGTACGTGATTCAGGTGCTGTACGTTATCAGATCTTTCAATAGAATCACAGATTATATTACGTCTCGTGTGTTTGGTCACGTTCGTGTACGGATTCCGCACGTCACACGTTCAGTTCGCAATCGTATCGGAGTCAAAACCGGTCCTAACAAACCCTCATGGCGGAACAAACATGATTACTTTCACAAGATTGAAAAACGGTTTTCAAACTGTAAAATATCAATGTGTTGTAAATCATGGGGGTACATTATATTTTCTGCAAATCAGTGCATGTGAAGCAGAAAATGGATGGCGAGACGAAGCTATCAGTATCGGGTTGTCAAATTTTCTTTAAATGGTTTTGAATTTTAGGGGGAGTAAAAATTTCAAAAAATACAAAAACATTCGAAAATTTGAAAAAGCCAAAAACATGATAAAATTCAAAAATGAGTTTTGTGTAAAAAGAGGAAATGATAGTACATCAGTAGACAATCACAGTACGCTAAAGAAATGGAATGTTAATTGTGATAAACGGTCTCACTGATGATATGCCAGTAGGTTTTTACACGCTTAGTAGATTGTTTTCGAGATATAAACCTAAATATCAAATACTTACTTATCTCGTGGGGAACATCTCTCGGATATATGAGTAACCCCCGAAATCTTGTTTGAAGGGCTTTCTATTTCTGACATACTAGGTCTTTGTATGTGATGATATCTGGGGTATTATACCGGGACTTTTGATTTTGCGGGAGCAATAGCCTAGTCCTCGTATAATACTCTGCACTGCTTTAATCATAAAGCCCACCCTCAGCATAAAAAATGATGAACATTGAAAAATGCTAATCATGTGCTGTTGAAGAAAAGATCCCCAAACGGGACACACCTAAAGTCAAGCCATCATCTCTTTGTCTGAACGGAAGTTCTAACCTGAACTCTCATGGCCTCGCATTACCCGTTTACAGATATCATTAGTGTACATTCACCTGTAAGACTGAATATAGGAGTCTGGAAAGGAGAGTATATTATGAGGTGGGACACGCGAATAAGTTAAGTCCTTAAATCACTAATAACGTATCTCGAATCAATTGAACTTTGTGTGAAAATTTAGGTGGATCAGTATACTGGCAATCTAAGTGAATCGTTTAGAACTTAAAGTGTTTAAAGCTCAATGGTACTAGTGATTTGTCATAAACTGATATGATCCTCTGACACGAACTCAAACAAAAAACAATGTCTGTAAATATTTCTTTACTGCTTTATGTTTCAGAAAAATACAAAAAGATTTTAATTTCACTTTATTTTCAACAACCGATGTCTGGGAAGCTGAGTTTCAAAAATCTAAGTATGCTGATCGTGTTTCTGAAAATAAAACAAGTTCATTAATTTGAAACTTGAAGTTTTTAAATCAAAAATCAAAACAGTTTGTGATATCTCCAAGGTCATTAATTTGGACTTGGATGATTAACTATGAGGGATTTGGATGCTTATATTGTTAAAATCTATTGTAAAAGAGTCAGTTTCTGATCATGTTCGCTAAAAACTACCAAATCTTTAAAGATTGTTGATAGGGAGAGAGAATCAAGTAATTCTAGATATATTCATATTATTATATCTTAGTGCCAGGATCTTGATTTAGAAAGTTTAATAGAGCCAGGTTACGATTCCTGGACAATCCGAAAATGCTTTCACTATAAAAATATTTCAGATTATGCTGAGAAAGCCAGCTCATTTAATCCTGGATGATCAAAAGGTTGTTACTTATAAATTTTTGAGTATTGCAGATGTTAGTCCAGACTACGATCCCGATAGCCGAGTCTAAGGGGGAGTCTGAAGACGAGCTCAAAGCAAGGGGGAGCGTGCATTCAAGGAGCCAGGTATCTATCCTGAAAGAGCTTGTAACCGGAAAGCCAGGTGTCGATCCCAAAAGCACGGAATCTTGACGAAAGGGGGAGCCTGAGGACTCTATTGAAGGGGAGAGCTGAAGCTGACGACAGATCCACCGGGATTTTGTTCCAGAAAGAGGGAGTCTGTGTTTGCTGAAGACGTCAAATTTTAAAGAGACTCAAAGAGAGAGAGAGAGTAAGACAAGATGCTACGAATTAACTGCGGCAATATCCAATGGGGAGTCTGTTGGTGTAGTAATGTCTATCGCCTCCGTCAATACAAGTCATAGCAGAAACAGTTTAATTCAAGCTTTATATTGTAATAAGTAGAGAAAAGGCAAGGTGGCAATATTGTAATTAATGAGAAATCTCATTAAAGCCTTGGCCTATAAATAGGAGGCTTATGCCTTGGACTTTTGAGACTTTTGGCATTTTGGAGCTTTGGAGAGCTAGAGCTAGAGAGAGAAAGTCTAGAGAGAGAAAGTGACATTGTGATTCAGGTGCTTTGTACGATTTCATACGTTTCAATAGAATCACCGTTTATATTACGTCTCGTGTGTTCGGTCACGTTCGTGTACGGATTCCGCACGTCACACGTTCGGTTCGCAATCATTACGGAGTCAAAACCAGTCCTAACAGAGCCCTAATGATCATAGTCTAGACTCGAGAAAGAATCCTAGTTCGCTACGATCGAAGCTCTGATACCAAGCTGTCACACCCTGACTTTTGCAGAAGCGTGATTATTGGTGTGACTTTCTTAATACCATAGCATTCAATCATAACAACGCTATATGATAAAAACCATAAGATGTTCATCCATTCATTATGTTTAGAAAATACCACAACATACTTGTTTGGAACATCGACACCAAATTTATGTTACAAACCACAACATGTTTAAATGAGTTCACGAAGACTCAACAAAAGACCTTAAATAAAACCCAGTTTAGAAACATGTATCCCGTCCAGGAATAGGATACACCACCTAAACCCAAACGACTCTGGATGACATCCTTTATTCATGACGCAGCCGGAAAACATGCAACACCTGCCAGATCCACTTAGTTCCCTGAAATACATGTAATTTGAAAACATCAACAAAAGTTGAGCGAGTTCATGTGTTTGTGTATGAATAAACCTTTAAAGTATGTCTGTAAGTATGTATGTCCCTGATATGTGGCAATAAGGAAAAACAGGTCACCAATGGTTTGCAAGGCCAATGGTATGTGTGAAATGGTGCAGGAAAACTCAAACCTAGCGGAATTTTGCCACGACATTTGTATGTGGACATAGTCACCACATGGGCCACCCTGGTCCTCATGGGTGTGGGCTCGCTACACCCAAATAGATCTATCACTCATGTCCCTCGGTCCTACGACGAGGATTAATGGCCTTAAGTGTTATACCCACCTTTCACATGATCAAGCAGTAACCCTCCTTAGCTAAATCATACCATGTATAAAACGTTTGTAAACAATTATAACATGTATTTCACCCCCGAAGTTATAAAACTGAAAACAGTTAAAAGAAAAGGGGGACATGAACTCACTGTTTTGCGTCTTCAGTAATCGTAACCCAAACTTCCTCAGCAAACACGACTCCCTACAATATACTATGTCTATTAGACGAACGGGCCGTGCCTTGCCTTAGTATTTATGTTTTTGAGTTACGTTTCTTTCACATCTTCAATATTATTCCAAGTTATAATTTCTTGTTAAAATAATAATTATTTTAACTTTAAATTATATTTAATTTTGGAATAATTGTTTAAACAATATTTTGTAATAATACTTCTCAAGTATTTATTTTCGTATTTCTTTTCCAAGGATAGGGGGTATCTTATACATGTATCTTCATACTCTTGTATTTGAAATTCCAAAATACTATATTTTCAAGTTTCACATTAGAAAATATATATAAACTTATTTTGTCAAAAATAATGTATTTCAAGAATATATATATTTTTCCCAAAAATCATATATCTTCTAAATATACTAAGAAAATATATTTTTACTTCCAAAAATAATATATTTTATCCATGTCAAAAATATGATACAACTTTGTAATATTTACAAAAATCATATTTTCATGTTCTTATGTCCAAAATAATATTTTACCAAAAATATATTTGTAACGGTTTACTCCAGAATATTTCATAAGTTACGTTATTGTTCGGTTTCACCATATTAAGTGTGTAACTTATATATTTATCCCTTGTGATTTTTGGTATTATTTTGGATTGTAAATTCTTGGTATTTTGTTAAGTTATATTACTTTAAATCCTAAAATAATATAACAAATACACCAAGCATACAAATAATCACACACAATGTGTAAATATATATTCTAAATACATATTTATCCATTTTTATTTATAATAACCAACCTCCAATACTTGTATTTTTGTAGCAAAATCTATGGCATAGTTTATGTTGAAAACCATAGCTAAAACACACTTATAAACATTTGTTTAGAAAATATTTTTCTAAGTGTTTATAGTTTTAGAAAATTTCGCCATAGTTTCCCCTAAAAATGGAGGTGTCCATGCTATTTAAGCATATCATTTTCTTTTCAAAAATCATCATAAACAATCAACAATCAATCTACACTTACCATGAGCTACAACAAAGCTATCTACATAATGATCATGAACTTGAGTTTTCATAAAAACTTGTAGTAACTTGGTAGTGTGTTTAGTATACTTAGTTGCCCTTTAAAGTGTGTTTATTTCTTTAAAAATCCCATTCTTGAAAGATTTGAGTGTTTACAACTTGTTTGATGATTTTTCCAAAAATCATTCTTTTGAATTTTTCTTGTAAACAAAGTGTTCTTATACCTATTTCACCACTAGAAACATGATTAGTTTCTTTAAAAACTATGTTTATACAAATATTGTGATTTAGCTTGGTTTCTTTGGAAAATTATTTTAGAAGTCATCCACTCACAAAACTTGTATCTTGTTTAAATCATCATCACATGAAAACAACTTTTATTGTTCAAGTTCATGTAAATATGAGGCATGATGATCTTGGTTTTTCACAAGATCATCACTTCAACTTACTAGATCATGTGTTTAATCACAATCTAGTAGGTTCCACATGATGTCTAACATCATTAACACTAGTAATCAATCAACAAGAAGCAAATAATCACAAATCAACAAGATTTCATATGTTTATAAGCTTATGTTAGAGATTCATGAATATGTCTTTTAATATTCATCATGATTAACAATGTTCATCACTTATTAACCAACTATATATGAAAGATCAAGAGGTCATAAGGGCCTTACTACTAGCACAAGGCTAGGGAAGAACACTTGTTGTTGATGATGACAAATGTGAGGATAATAGCAAATGATGGAGGTCCTTCAAGATCCACAAGCACCAAGCTCCTTTGTATGGCTCCTTACACCTTAGAATGATCTTGGAATGAATGGAGTTGAATTGGAAATGATGATGGTGGTGGTGGGTGTTCACGGCGAGAGGAAGAGGGAGGAGAGGAAGGAGATGAAGGTGTTAAGTGTGGTGATGAATGAGAACTCTTGCTTCACTTATTACCATCTAAACCTTTTAACCATTGTATAATGTGTTTGTAATAGTACATGCATATCTCTAAACATATCATTTGAGATCTTAGGAAGATTAGGGAAATTCTTGGTGGGGTCACCCTTGGTGACCGTCCACTTACATGGGGGTGGGGGGTAATTAGTTGGGTTGTGATGATTAGTTAAGTGTTTAGTTAGGATTTCAAGTATATTAGTTAGTGTTTATGTGTATTTGATGTTATATAGTGTGTTAGGGTGTTCAGGGATCATAACTAGCTCAGAAACATTAAAACAATGTTTCTAATATAATTTTGGTGTTTCTGGTAATGTCCGGTTGCTCGGTTAGATACTGGTTCATTAAAGTGTCAAACTATTCCGTTTAGTGATCTTTAAGTACCCTTTTGTGACACTTTTAATTCCCGACACTTAGGAAAGCATTCAAGACCATTTTGCCATATTGTTGCATGTTACTAGTTTGTTAAATTGCTGAATTTTGCTGAAATATGCTGAATTCAGCACTTTAAGTGGGTTTTAGGCACTTTCCGGCACTTAAACTATCACCTAGTGAAGCAATTTTATGGTCCTTACTTCCCTACACACCATACTAGTGTGAAACTTAGTCTCTGGCCCATACAGGGTCTCAAAACACTGTTTGTCTATGTACTGACATCGTCAGCATTTTTCTGAGTTATCCGCTAATGGTGCTAGGTGTGCTTTATGCATCATTTATGTCACTAAAGTTTGCATGTAAAAATGATGTGACATTATGTAATATGTGATGCACATGTAAGTATGATGCAGAAATCAGAAGGCAGTTTAAGTCAGCTGTTGTAATTAAGCACAGTCATTAAGCACTAATCATGGTTAATTAAATTGTACGGATACCTGGATTTTTGACGGTTGTCACATTCTCCCCCTGTTAAGAAAATTTCGACCCAAAATTTTAAGCTCTGCTACTAGCTGCAGGGGAGTTGGGGAACAAATGCGGGTATTTCGCTTTCATGCGATCCTCACGTTCCCAAGTGAATTCTGGGCCGTGACTTGCATTCCAACTTGTTCGAACAGGTCATCAATCCTTGGTAAAGGATTCCGATTCTTAATAATCAACTTGTTCAGCTCGCGGTAGTCGATACACATGCGAAAACTACCGTCCTTCTTCTTAACAAACAACACTGGAGCTCCCCAAGGCGAGAAGCTTGGTTTAATAAATCCTTTGTCCAAAAGCTCCTGAAGTTGTGTCGACAACTCCTGCATTTCCGAAGGTGCAAGTTGATAGGGTGCCTTAGCTACAGGCGCGGCGCCTGGAACTAAGTCAATGCGGAATTCGACTTGTCGCTGCGGCGGCAATCCTGGCTAGTCTTTGGGGAAGACTTCAGGATATTCCTTCACAACTGGGATATCTTCCAGCTTTGGCTCAACGGCTTCCTTGTCAACGACTGTCACACCCCTATTTTCCACGTGTCACCGGTGGGGAGTATCGTGACGTAATTGATATCATCATAGTCAAACAACACAACATTTAAATGCACAGCGGAAGCATAAGATAGATTTGTTTCAACTGAATAAATTGTAATGTTTAAGTATCACAAAACAGTCGAAATAGATCCACAGGCGGATCAAATAAAAAGGAAAACTGTTCAACAGACCTTGACATCTAAAGCTTGCGAGACTTGAGTAATGATGCCTGGAGTAGCCAGCCTATTTCATATAGTACCTGCACTTAGCCTTTTTGGAAAATACGTCAGTTTAAACTGGTAAATACAACTTAACTGACTTATTTTGAAAAGAGTTTGAAAATTGATTTGAATGCACTTCGGCAAAAATATTTTATAACTTGGGACAATTATTCAAAATAATCTTGTATACAGTTTTACTCATTTGTCGTCCAATAGGGCCGGTTTGTAGGGCCGGACTTAAGTTAACTGACACACCACAGGTATAATGCCCACAAGGTTGATTCCTTTAAGTGGGATACCAGTTTTTACATAATGCAACTGGGCCTACACCCCGTGCTTAGGTCGTGGCCATTTCATGAATGATGCCAAGGATATCCGGGACATGGTCATTTAACCCCCAAAAGCCATACACCAAATAATACATATCAAACAGGTTATGTAAATACACCAATCACAGTACGATTTAAATGACTACATACACCCGACCAAGCGGTACTTTTATAGTACCGTATCCCAAACCCGTATAGGGAAAATAAGTTAAGAGTATTTACCTGAGCAAAGTATAAATCAAATACAGCAAGTGCACGTACCTTTTACTGGGCTCCTAATCTGGAACGAAGGTTTTTAATAACCTATTAGAATCCTAACGGGTCTTTAATTAAGCTTAGACTTAGACCGGTTAGTTTTCAAAAGGAAGACACGGTTCAAACGCATGATAAAGCGAAGACCGGTTTAGAATGTGGTTTTGACCCGACAAGCTTGTATGCCTGTTTAATATGGGTAACTTAAACACATCCTGGATTTTGAGACAGAAATGATATGGTTTGACCCGTTTCGGCTATTATATGCAAACTAGTTACATAGACCGATCCGAACGCGGAACATGCGTAACGGGTAACCATAAGAGTCATGAACCTGTTCCATAAGTTAATATGCCTTTGATATGTTGTGATATCAGTAAGATATCTTCCATTATGCCCAAAATGAGTTTAAAACCAACTTATGCCCCGTAGGGGTATTTTGGTCATTTTAAAGGTTATAAAAGAGGTTAAATAGTAATATGAGTTATTACATCAGTAATAATACTTAATTTACTAAGTTACATCAGTAGGGTATAACTTATATGTGAAATTTATCACTTATAACCAAACTATGCATCTTAAAGGCATTTTGGTAATTTCACATAGGCTTAAAAGGTCAAAACTGGAATTCTGAGTTTAAGACTTTTGCTTTTTGCTAAAGTATGAAAGTTTACTTAAAACATCAGTAGGTATCAAGTCTTATATATCTAAAATGGTTTTAATATATATTATGCGTTAAAAACGCTTAAAAAGGCGATTTGGAGCCATTTCCGGGTTTTTAAAGAAAAGCTGATATTTTTATAATTCCTGAAGGCTCAAAATAATTTATTTATCATATTAAACCAGTAGAAAAAGGTTTGGGGTCAAAAGAATTTGTAAAACCCATTTTATAGCCCAAAAGGGCAAAACCGGCAATTACCGAGTCAAGCTTAGAACTCTAAGTTATGCTCAGCCTAAAAATAAATAAAAATCTCCAAAAATCCCAAAATATTATATTACATCAGTGGGTAAAAAGTTTGGTATCAAAAATTGGGTTTAGATAGGCTATATGCTAATTACGCGGTTTATTTACTAAAAAGCTTCTTAATTACGCTAATGAGCATAACTCCTAATCTAGACCTCAAAATGATGTGAAATTTTATGGACATGTTTATAAATCAGTAACGAAGGTTTTAGTCCTTTCACATCTTCAAAAATCTTGTTTTAACATCAAAGGGCATTATGGTCACATTTAGGCATTATGGAAACATGCAATGATCTTTAATTCTAAAGAACCAAGTAGTATAACTTTAGGAGGTTATACTAACATATAACATGGTCACAAGGGACGCTAAGGCATAATAAACTCAAGCTAATTCGGGTCAGAACTAAAAGTCAAAGCAAAGGTCAAACTTTGCGACTTTCGGTTGTGAACCGCGCCTATACTTAGAATTGTCGGGGTTGAACATGCTTAGACATGTTCAACTAATATTTACCAAGTTATTAAAGTGACAAAACCGATTTTATAACTTCTTCATTATTAGTTATTAAATTTATTTAAAAATCAACCCGTTGACTTTTATTTTAATTAGTTTGACCCGACAATTAACTATGTAAACGTGGTAATTAGGAGGTGCCCTTTTTAGGGTTTAACACCTACCTAATTACGGTCACGTAGCCATGTTTGTTGCGTACCATGGCTCAACCGTTTAAAAGCCAAAGTGTTTATCGAAAACGTTTGACTTTCGGTTTTAACCGCTAAAATTAAACTAAGCACGAAAGGACACTTACAAAAGGTCCAAGCAAGGAGGGAATTGATCTTGGATGTTCAGGTATGAAGCACAAGGGCCCCAACTTAGAACAATTAGATCAAGGTGTGAAATAGGAGCAAGATCAAGGTGGGTATTTATAGGATTTTGAGAACCGTTAGGATCGTTTCTCGTAAACCGTGATCAAATCTGAGCCATACACCTCTTACCCATGGTTTACAAAACAATGGGCAGCCCCTAGATTCAAATATGAGAGTGTGGAAGCAAAACCAAAGCTGGTTTTCAAAATTTTGGTGCTGGGAATTGGCATACGGACCGTAAGGTCCTGTATACGGTCTGTAAGGACCTGGCCTGCACATGGGAACTTTCATTAATTGACAGTTTTGGCCCCTGCACTCCCAAATGTCATTTCTGACACGTTTAAGGCCCGTTAAACCATTTTTAAGGCTCTACAATGATGCCTAAGAATAGGGAACATGAAACATGCTCAAAAATATGCGGGATGTCGGTTCGTTTGGTCGTACGGTCCCGTTGTTCGGTTAATTACGACGAAACACGGACGGACGCTAAAAACGATCCAAATTACGCGACGAATGGAATTTTATCAAGCCAAACACTAAAATAAAATATTTTAGTGCTTGCATAAATTTTTGGGTGTCTGGGGATATTCAGAATGCAAGATATGCGCGAAAATGCAAACTTGTGCACTTTTTGACACTTTTAGTCCCTGCATGACATAAAAGTTTATTTTTGCGCACCAAACACCTCTAAGCCTATATCTAAGCTATATTAAGGTTAAATAGAGCATGTAAAACTCATGGTCATATTCCGGAAGGCCCGATACCTTACGAATTGACATACTTTTGCAGTTTGATGCTTTTAACCCCTCGTATACAAATATTGTCATAACTTTCTCATACTTTATCAAAACCTTGTGAAATTTTTATCACACATTCTTGTGAGTATAATTAATCATTACAAAGCTTTGGGTTTGCTAAAAGGTTCAGAGGTATACTTTTAAACATGTTGACACATTTAACCCCTGTAGTTTGTAATTCCTCACTTTCTTTCACAATTAGCTTCGTATGATCCATGACTCAGTTGATTAAGGGTATAAACATCATGTAGGGCTATTTTAAAGTATATTTATTCATTGTTGACATTTTTAACCCTTTTACACACGAAGATTCCTCATTTGTCAACTTTAGTCCCTCTAAATCAATCCTTTGCACGTTTTAAGTCAATGACACGTGTCGATACATAATTGGACATAAATTTTCGAGGTGTTACAACGACGTGTGCCAAGAAGGCAACACATCCTTTCTGTAAACACTTTCGAGCCTTCAAACAACTGATGATCCTTAGGGGTGTATCGTGCTTCTCTCCATGCACTACAATGGTCTCTCCATTCGCCATCGGAATGATCTTCTCGTGACATACGATCTCTGCTCGGTTGCTTGATAACCAATCCATTCTAACTACCACGTCGAAGCTTCCCAACTCGATGGGCAGAAGATCAAGCGTAAACTCGTGCTCCCCGAGTTCTATCACGCAACCCCTAATGAATTCATTTGCTTCTACTAGCTTTCCATTAGCTAGTTCTATCGAATACGGAATATCTAGCTTACTAGCTACTAACCCAAGCATATTGTTAAATTCTAGGTATACAAAACTATAATCGGCACCAGTATCAAACAGTACAGATGCAAAGCGTTGGTTGATAGGGAACGTACCAGTAACTACGTTCAAATCCTGGCGAGCTTCCCTAGCTCCGATTTTGAAAACCCTTCCTTGAGCTTGATTGAGCTTTGAGCATTCTCTCTTGAAGTGCCCCACATCTCCACAATTAAAACAACCTGGTCCCTAACCATTACCATTTCCGTTACCACCTTGATTATTGTTTTGGTTGCGGTTTCCACTCCCAGCTTGATTCCCAAAATTCCCACGATTACCATTTCCGCCATTTCCTCCTTGAGGGCGGTTTCCATACCCCTTTCCACCACGGTTATTGTTTCCATTACCCTAACCTCTTTGACCACCACGACTAGTACCAGCCCAACATGTCTCCTTCGAATGGCCAACCTTCCCACAAGACTCACACTTTCTAACTCTGCATAGGCCGGCATGATGGTACTGGCACACATCACATTTGGGTAGAGTGCCCATGTATCCTTTCCCCTTGTTTTCAGCACCAGTTTTGACCTCAGCTGGTGGGTTCACTTCCTTCTTCTTGTTGGCACTGCTGGTACCCTTCTTAAAGTTTGAGAACTTCCTTTTGTTCTCACCGGATGACTCAACGTGAGTCTCTTTCTTCTTCTGGTTAGAAATCGAAAACTTGTTTAACCGGCTCGCCTCTTCAGTTAGTGACACACTCAGATCAATCGCCTCTGTGATCGTTGCGGGCTTCGATGTCATCACCATACTCATGATTTAGGGTGCCAATCCCCAAATAACACTCTCAATGCGCTTGAATTCTGGATCAACCATATACGGGACGACGCGAGACAAGTCGTGAAACCTCTGCACATATTCAGCGATCTTTGGGCCATCCATCTTGAGGTTCCAGAATTCAGTTTCCAATTTCTGGATTTCGGCCCTTGAGCAGTACTTCTTTCGCATGAGTTCCTTCATTTCATCCCATGTCATGGCATAAGCAGCCTCTTCACCTAGGGTCTGGACTTGGAGATTCCACCAGGATAACGCTCCGTCTAAGAACAATCCCGAGATGTAGGTGACCTGGTGTTCCAGAGCACACTTGCGCATTCTTATCACAGAATCGGTCTTTTCCGTCCATCTGACAAAAGCTACAGCACCCCCGGTGCCGTCGAAATTCAGAGGCTTACAGTCTAGGAACTGCTTATAGGTACAGCCTGTACAAGCAACATCATTCACAGCAAGCATTAGCGAACGCACATGGAATATCCAAATGTAACGTAATGTGTCTTTTAATGACTTAAACATTACCAGGAGGTGGGTTGTTTCCAGAGGTACCCCCGCTATGTTCAGAGCGCAGGGCCTCGTGCTGTGCTATCGCTTATGAAATCCGTTCTTGTAACTCAGCCTCTGTAGCTGGCAATCGAGTTTCTCTTCGCGGAGGCATCTTCTATAAGAAAATTGCGTCGGTCAGGTCATAATAAGTATAGTAAGTACATGACATGCATACGTAATAATGTTTATCAACGCAAGTCAACACATAACATCCCAATTATAGCGTAAACAAGTAATTCAACAATGTATGTAATGAGAATGTTGCGATTGAGCTTCCATAAATCAATGACCACAAGTACAGAGTTACAAGTTCTACAATGTACCATACATCAAAAGGGACTATAGGGTCACATCACCCTTGTCCAAATCGTCTAACAAACTACAATAGTCATCAATCAAAAGTCAAAAGTCACACAATGGTCTTCAAAAAGGCTGTGCAATCTGGGCTCAAGAGCTGCACTCTCATCAAAAGTATGCTACCTGCATAAAACCAAAAACTGCTATGCTGATGGTGGAGGAGGAGGTGGTGGAGGAATGAACAGCAAACTGTGCACATGCGCTAACTCCTCATCGAGAGCATGAACGGTATGCAACAGGTAACTAATCTGCTGCTCCATAGTAAGAAAACGGACGTCAAAATCTGGATATGGCAGGAGAGGAGGAAGTGGAGTCGCAAACGGTGACTGACAAGGACAAGTCGGAGGACGCGGAATCCTCTCTAACTCCATGACTCTATGGCACAACAACTCCTGCTGGAGCTGTAACGACAAAAGCAGATCATCCCTCGTGTAGCCAGTGTAATGTGAGGGATGGTATGGGTCAAAAACAGGCATCGTGTTGGGCGGAAACCAAATAAGTGGCTCGCCCGTGGGTGCAGAAACAAAAGGAGCAGTGTGTGAAAACTGTGGCATAAAGGGAAAAGCTGTTGACAAAGGAGGGATATGACTGGGCTACTGACTCGATGGACCTTCCCCTGGGCGGGGAGGAGGGATATCCTGCAAGAACGTGATCGGCAGATCGGTGCGGTGTGTGTCAGACACATGTGGATGAAACAGGGCGATATCAACGGGTGCATGGTGTGTAGGTGCAGGTGGGGGAGTGACAGGTCTAACAAAAGGAGGCAAGTCATCATCATCCTCTATCCACCCATTGTGGGTGAATGCATATCTAGGGTCAATCTGGGCAGCAAAAGGAGCATGGTCATAGGTGCAGGGATCGAGTCAGGTATTGGCGGTGCAACAACTGGTATATCAACAGGTATAGGGTCGTGCTCAGGCAAAGGATCGTGAGCAGGTATAGGCTCTGGTGCAATCATAGGCTCAGGGTCAGCTGGTGCTAACTCAAGATCAGCGGGTATCGGCTCGAGATCAGCGGGTACATAAAAAAGCTGATCATCAGGAACGAAATCGACCTCATGCTCAGGATCCATATCAGGATCAAACTCACCATCAAACTCAAAGTCCTGAACAGGTGCGGCAGACATAGCGGTGTCAGAATCAGAATTAGTGGGATAACGCTGCAATCCCAGTGCGTGCAAAGTAGTAGATGACACAGACTCAAATGAATCAGGACCAGAATGGTCAGATGAAATCTCGATGATCGAGATCTCAACAAGCGGAACAACAATGACATCATCGACTGGAACTCCATCACCCTGGGCACCCTCAGGGGGACCCTCAATAAAAAGATCGATGTCGTCGTCAGACATGGCATCAAGAGGCAGATCCTCGAGAGGAAATGCAGCAAGAGGAAGAGGAGCGGGGATCGGAACAAGAAGTAGATCCTCGATAGGAAAACCATCAGCTAGCGGTATAGAGTCGCCCAAGTCAGGTAAAGCAAACGGCTGGAAATCGTCATTATCGCTACTCTCGGTATCAGAGGTGAAAACCTCAGGGTCCGGGACAATCTCATCATCCGAAACTATGGCCATAGGGTCTATGGTATCTGACAGCTCACTCTTCGATGAGAACATGGTGTCTGTAACAAAAAATCACCACATATGCACATATATCAACAATCATCAAATAAGCATGTAAGTAGTGACAACGTAAGCATGTATTCATCCTGGTCATCCCAGACTATCCCACCCAGCCTCTCAGACTGAACCACCTAGCCTCTTAGACTAAAACCTCCCCAGTTTCTCAAACTGACAATCTAGTCTCTCAGACTAAACTTCCCCAGTCTCTTAGACTCAATTTCCCCAGTCTCTTAGACTGAACCATAAACATAACCTTGAAATGTGTTTTGTGCCTTTTGTTTGTAAAAATGTTTGTTTCCCTGGATCTGGACATTTGGTGTATGCAATGTAAACATGTTATCAAAATGTTTTCGTGAGAGCCCAAATGATCGTAGTCTAGACTCGAGAAAGAATCCTAGTTCGCTACGATCGAAGCTCTGATACCAAGCTGTCACACCCTGACTTTTGCGGAAGCGTGATTATTGGTGTGACTTTCTTAATACCATAGCATGCAATCATAACAACGCTATATGATAAAAACCATAAGATGTTCATCCATTCATTAAGTTTAGAAAATACCACAACATACTTGTTTGGAACATCGACACCAAATTTATGTTACAAACCACAACATGTTTAAATGAGTTCACGAAGACTCAACAAAAGACCTTATATAAAACCCGGTTTAGAAACATGTATCCCGTCCAGGAATAGGATACACCTCCTAAACCCAAATGACTCTGGATGGCATCCTTTATTCATGACGCAGCCTGAAAACATGCAACACCTGCCAGATCCACTTAGTTCCCTGAAATACATGTAATTTGAAAACATCAACAAAAGTTGAGCGAGTTCATGTGTTTGTGTATGAATAAACCTTTAAAGTATGTTTGTAAGTATTTATGTCCCTGGTATGTAGCAATAAGGAAAAATAGATCACCAATGGTTTGCAAGGCCAATGGTATGTGTGAAATGGTGCAGGAAAACTCAAACCTAGCGGAATTTTGCCACGGCATTTGTGGGCTCGCTACACCCAAATAGATCTATCACTCATGTCCCTCGGTCCTATGACGAGGATTAATGGCCTTAAGTGTTATACCCACCTTTCACATGATCAAGCAGTAACCCTCCTTAGCTAAATCATACCATGTATAAAACGTTTGTAAACAATTGTAACATGTATTTCACCCCCGAAGTTATAAAACTGAAAACAGTTAAAAGAAAAGGGGGACATTACTCACTGTTTTGCGTCTTCAGTACTCGTAACCCAAATCTCCTCAGCAAACACGACTCCCTACAATATACTATGTCTATTAGACGAACGGGCTGTGCCTTGCCTTAGTATTTATGTTTTTGAGTTACGTTTCTTTCTAATCTTCAATATTATTCAAAGTTATAATTCCTTGTTAAAATAATAATTATTTTAACTTTAAATTATATTTAATTTTGGAATAATTGTTTAAACAATATTTTGTAATAATACTTCTCAAGTATTTATTTTCGTATTTCCTTTCTAAGGATGGGGGGTATCTTATACATGTATCTTCATACTCTTGTATTTGAAATTCCAAAATAATATATTTTCAAGTCTCACTTTAGAAAATATATATAAACTTATTTTGTCAAAAATAATGTATTTCAAGAATATATATATTTTTCCCAAAAATCATATATCTTCTAAATATACTAAGAAAATATATTTTTACTTCCAAAAATAATATATTTTCTACTTGTCAAAAATATGATACAACTTTGTAATATTTACAAAAATCATATTTTCATGTTCTTATGTCCATATTTGTAATGGTTTACTCCAGAATATTTCATAAGTTACGTTATCGTTTGGTTTCACCATATTAAGTGTGTAACTTATATATTTAGTGTGTAACTTATATATTTACCCCTAAAATAATATAACAAATACACCAAGCATACAAATAATCACACACAATGTGTAAATATATATTCTAAATACATATTTATCCATTTTTATTTATAAAAACCAACCTCCAATACTTGTATTTTTGTAGCAAAATCTATGGCATAGTTTATGTTGAAAACCATAGTTAAAACACACTTGTAAACATTTGTTTAGATAATATTTTTCTAAGTGTTTATATATTTAGAAAATTTCGCTATAGTTTCCCCTAAAAATGGAGGTGTCCATGCTATTTAAGCATATCATTTTCTTTTCAAAAATCATCATAAACAATCAACAATCAATCTACACTTACCATGAGCTACAACAAAGCTATCTACATAATGATCATGAACTTGAGTTTTCATAACAACTTGTAGTAACTTGGTAGTGTGTTTAGTAGACTTAGTTACCCTTTAAAGTGTGTTTATTTCTTTAAAAATCCCATTCTTGAAAGATTTGAGTGTTTACAACTTGTTAGATGATTTTTCCAAAAATCATTCTTTTGAATTTTTCTTGTAAACAAAGTGTTCTTATACCTATTTCACCACTAGAAACATGATTAGTTTCTTTAAAAACTATGTTTATACAAATCTTGTGATTTAGCTTGGTTTCTTTGGAAAATTATTTTAGAAGTCATCCACTCACAAGACTTGTATCTTGTTTAAATCATCATCACAAGAAAACAACTTTTATTATTCAAGTTCATGTAAATATGAGGCATGATGATCTTGGTTTTTCACAAGATCATCACATCAACTTACTAGATCATGTGTTTAATCACAATCTAGTAGGTTCTATATGATGTCTAACATCACTAACACTAGTAATCAATCAACAAGAAGCAAATAATCACAAATCGATTTCATATGTTTATAAGCTTATGTTAGAGATTCTTGAATATGTCTTTTAATGTTCATCATGATTAACAATGTCCATCACTTATTAACCAACTATATATGAAAGATCAAGAGGTCATAAGGGCCTTACTACTAGCACAAGGCTAGGGAAGAACACTTGATGTTGATGATGAAAAATGTGGGGGATAATAGCAAATGATGGAGGTCCTTCAAGATCCACAAGCACCAAGCTCCTTTGTATGGCTCCTTACACCTTAGAATGATCTTGGAATGAATGGACTTGAAATGGAAATGATGATGGTGGTGGTGGGTGTTCACGGCCGAGAGGCAGAGGGAGGAGAGGAAGGAGATGAAGGTGTTAAGTATGGTGATGAATGAGAACTCTTGCTTCACTTATAACCATCTAAACCTTTTAACCATTATATAATTTGTTTGTAATAGTACATGCATATCTCTAAACATATCAATTGAGATCTTAGGAAGATTAGGGAAAATCTTGGTGGGGTCACCCTTGGTGACCGTCCACTTACATGGGGGGGGGGTAATTCGTTGAGTTGTGATGATTAGTTAAGTGTTTAGTTAGGATTTCAAGTATATTAATTAGTGTTTATATGTTCGGGGACATAACTAGCTCAGAAACATTAAAACAATGTTTCTAATATAATTTTGGTGTTTCGGGTAATGTCCGGTTGCTCGGTTAGATACTGGTTTGTTAAGGTGTCAAACTATTCCGTTTAGTGATCTTTAAGTACCCTTTTGTGACACTTTTAATTCCCGACACTTAGGAAAGAATTCAGGACCATTTTGCCATATTTTTGCATGTTACTAGTTTGTTAAATTGCTGAATTTTGTTGAAATATGTTGAATTCAGCACTTTAAGTGGGTTTTAGGCACTCTCCGGCACTTAAACTATCACCTACTGAAACAGTTTTATGGTCCTTACTTCCCTACACACCATACTAGTGTTAAACTTAGTCTCTGGCCCATACGGGGTCTCAAAACACTGTTTGTCTATGTACTGACATTGTCAGTATTTTTCTGAGTTATCCGCTAACGGTGCTAGCTGTGCTTTGTGCATCATTTATGTCACTAAAGTTTGCATGTAAAAATGATGTGAGATTATGTAATATGTGATGCACATGTAAGTATGATGCAGAAATCAGAAGGCAGTTTAAGTCAGCAGTTGTAATTAAGCACAGTCATTAAGCACTAATCATGGTTAATTAAATTGTACGGATACCTGGATTTTTGACGGTTGTCACATGGCAGGTGGTGGTGCAAGAGAGAGAGAGAGAGTAGAGAGAGTAGAGGGAAAGTGTGCATGTTTGTGTGTGTGTAAGCACGTCGCTTGAATGGTCACCGGTGGTGGGTCGCAGCGAAAGAACAACCACCACCATCTCTCTCTGTCACCTGTTGTTGTTCCCATTCTGTCGATCTGAAAGATAATTCATTTTTGTTTTAATTATTAAAATCATTAAAATGGTTGGTTATTTATATTATCTACACAATTAATCCTTGTAAATATGAATTGACAAAAATGCCCTCATGTGTAAAGCACATGAGCAAATTTAACTGAAAAGACTAACTGGGTTAGGCCTAAAGGACAAAACGTGTATGATTTGAAAACATAAAGTACAAAACTCGTCAATTTTGAACATAAAAGACAACGCCTGAAAAGAGGTATAAAGATAAAGGACAATCCTTGAAATTCACTCTATTATTTATTTGTTTATTTATTTTTCCTATTTTCAATCATTTTTTTCTCTATTTTAGTTAAGAGGGGTTTGGATTAGAACACTGTAAGAGCATTCAGAATCCGTCCCCCAAAATTCTATGAGGGAACTTTTTATATTATGAAAAGTGATTGTAGGTGGTTGGAAGTGGTTGTGAGTATAGGAGAGAGAAAACATTACTGTTCATCTGTAAATTTGAGGGTACACTTATAACAACCCTCCTAAGACCCCTTAACATAACCCTAAACGTCCTAAAATATACACCGTATGCGAGAAACAGGCCTAGAATACCTCTATATTTATGAAAATTAAATAAAAACAAATCTTCGCATCGCTCGCGGGCCTACGTTACCATGATGCCATGGAATCTATCAACACTCATCCATGATCAAAACGTGGCTTGTGTGACTCTACATGTTTCCATTTAAATTCTCTATAATTTAATGTTTATACGTATTATAGTTATCGATTTCTCTGTGTCTAGAGTAGTGGGTGAAATTAACTAGAGTAGTGGGTGAAATTAACTAGGATAGTGGGTGATTAGTTTAGTTATTTGTATGAGATTTGATATGAATGAAAAATTAGAGATTATCTCAAAGTCTGTATCTTGCTAATTTCTTTTGAGTTTGATCCACTCAACGGATTATCTATCAACCGATTGGTTCATATCAGCTAGTTACAGGCCAGATCTCGACATCAGCTGGTTACAGGCCACATCTCAACTATGGAAAACTGGAAACGTTGGTTAGAAGGAACGTTCATTTAGAGCTAACCCGGTGTGAGGATGATGAATCTTCTACGCATTTGTTTGTGGCGTGTAATTGGGCTCAACTTGTTGTTTGGGATTTTGTGGCACAATGGTGCAAAGCAGTGGCGGACCCAGAATTTTTTTCCATTGGGGTCCATTTTTTGTGTTATAATTTTTCAAAGCCAAATATTAAAATTTTCGGGTCGGTCATCGTAGTCAGGCCGGGGATACGAAATAATGTAGAAGCATTTAGTGGACATGAAACCAACACATTATTAAGAACCGTTTTTAAGAATCAAGTTATCAAATTGTGGTGATTAATAAGTTGCTTGAAACCAAAAGCTACCTAAACAACACAATTACTTCACATAACTTCAAAATTTTGTTTAAGTTTTTTTTTTTTTTTTTTTGGAACGCCACTATATGTTGGAAGTCTTATTTGGTAATCAAATGTGAAATGAAATCATTCAAAGACATTAAATTTATCATTTTAAAAGCAAATTAGAGGGTCAATGGGTGGTTGTGTTGTTTTAAAACACTAGTTTAATTTTGATGGAAAAAATAAACTAAAAAACAAGAGATGTAAGACTTGAATTTGAGACCTATTTGTTGGAACACAAGGGGATTTACCAACATACCATATTGGCTTTTAATACTAGGGTGTCTAACTAATTTATTTTATGGGGTCCTTGAAAAATTCAACATACCGGTTCTACTATTTTTTTAAAAAACATTGGGGTCCGTAGACCCCGACCTACACCATATGGATCCGCCCCTGGTGCAAAGTGTCATTTTTGGGGTTAAGGACCTGCTAGAGTTGTATAAACATGTTTGTGGTTCTCGGAAATGGAAGAAAGTGGTGTACTTGATAATACAAAGCACAATTTGATGCATATGGAAAAGTAGGAATGACATGATCTTTAATTGGAAACAAGCAAGCCTATGTGGAATAAAGGAGGAGATAAAACATCTCGGATTCCCATGGATTAGAAACCGATCCAAATCGCAAGTTATTTCTTGGGAGCAATGGTGTAATTTTGATTTATAAGTCATGGGCGTTTAAGTATGTTTTGGCGATGTATTGTACTTTAATGTGGCCTAACTCATTGTTAGTCCTATTACATTAATAAAATGTTCTGTTAGCCGTTAAAAAAAAAGACAAACAATATAAACTAATTAGGTTTGGGGTCATTTCGCTTCATAAATTCGAAGAATATCAAGTAAAATCTTACACAAATGCCTTAAATCTTTCATGTGGATCGATCAATGATAGTATAGTAATACACTTTATAACGATTTATATTACTAGATCAGGTTGTTAAGAATTCAGATTTTAGATAAAGGAAAAATATCATCATATTTACTTTTATGGTGGCTTTGCTGGTTAATTATTTTATTTATTTATTTACTATGTTAGAACCCCGTGTAATACACGGGTTGAATAAATGTAATTTTATATATCAAATAATTTTAAACCTCGTTTATTACACGGGTTGAATAAATGTAATTTTACATACCAAATAATAAAAAAAAATATATCTTTAAAAATCTCATTTATTACATGGGTTGAATATATGTAATTTTATATATTAAATATTAAAAAGTTATATCTTTAAGAACTCTGTGTATTGTACGGGTTGAGTAAATTTTATTTTATATATTAATAATGAAAAAAGTTACATTTTTAAGAACCTTATGTATTGTATGGGTTGAGCACATGTAATTTTATATACCAATCAATAAAAAGTCATATCTTATTATATCTTTATAAACTCTGTGTATTATAAAACTTTTGGACTAAACTGACAAAATGGTCCAAACCACAAGGACTAAAACGACATTTAACTTTTTACATTATATTAATTTATATTTAGTGTACGTTTTTGTTAATGTCACGATAAATAATTTTAAAATCTAATAAATATTTCAAAAGATTATATTATTTTCTATACGAATTGTTTAAATTTAATTTTATAACTATCTTTTAATTAATATTAATTATCTATAATTAAGTAGAAGATAAAGATGAGAAAACTAAAAAAATAGATGGCTCCAATGAATGACATGTGTCCCAAAGTTGGTTTCTTTTATTATATCGGAGAGTTAGAACCTATAAAGCTTCAACTTCCCACTTCCAACTTCACTCCAATAATTCTTGAACTTCAAAGCTTGCGAAACAATCTTCCTCAATTCGTCCAGAAGGCTCTAGTCGATGTATATGTTGCTTAGGGTTTTAATATCATCATGACATTGCATTAAATAATTGTTAAAAGCCCAACATCACGTTGTATATGAAATTTGCTGGGCTCAACCCCTGTGACGGCCCATGTAATTTCGTCCAAGTATGTCCAGCTGATTCCTTTCCGAGTTTCCGTCCAAGAATGATGTATGTCGTATATGATGGATTATATATGATTAGGGTTTAATAAACTATCATCACAATGTATAAATAATTATAAAAAGGCCCAAAACCCCGCTCACGTAAACTTGCTGGATATAAAACCTTTCATGGCAATTAGATTAAATATTATTATTATTTGTATTAGATTAGATTAAATATTATTATTAGTATTATTAATAATTTTAATCAATTAAATGAGAGAATGACAAGTGTCTCAAAACAGGTTTCTTTTATTATATAGTATAGATATAGATTTTCTATCTCTATTATACGTTAATGAAAGGTGAGACATTTATAGTTTTCAATTTACTAATTAAAAGTATATAAAAATTGATATGGCTCAAAATGTTATAGTTGTGTAATCAAGGTCTTGTCCTTGTAAAGTTCAAATATTAAATCTATATGTTTTTTATCAAACATAATTACAAATTTTTAGAATTAACTGAATGGTTAGGATCGACAACGTTGTCAATAGTTATTACGTGATCAGCAATAACTACGATCAATAGCAACTACGTTCAATAATAATCAGGAATCATCAGTTAAGTATGTTACCGCTCACAAAAGTTGGTAGTAACTAAGTTACCATTGAAGGATTTTTGTAGAAACAAAATTTCTGTTGATGTTAATCGAATAACTGCCAATCGTTTTATCCATCAACTCACGTACTCTTTGTTGACCCTTGTGTCATTTCAACCAAACATTGTGATGGTTCCCCAAAATGAAAAGTCTTTGGTCTATTATGGAACATGTTTTTTATAACAAAAACACACACACTCGTTCTTGAACCTTTTTGAAAATCATCGAAACTACAAAACATAATTAATTTGTGGATGGCAAGGGGAGAAAGCGGTGAAGGTGGTGAAGGAAGGTAACAACGTGGTGGTCCTAAGTCCTAACCGGTGCAGTGTCACTGGTTCAGGTCTGTTGTGTTCTCTACTGGTTCCAGATTGAAAGGTTGTTATAGATCCTGTTTATGAAAGGGCATATTTTTAAAAAAAGATTGAGAAACAAAAATGTACAGATTAATACAAGGCATAGAAAGACATTATCTTTCTCCTAGTACAGTTTATTCAAACAAGTAATTTAAATGGTTTCTAGTCTACTCCTTAAATGTCCAACATGTAACACATATTATTTGATCATAAAAAAAAGAACTCAAACGGTAAGAGGGGGCGAAACACCATGATCAAGACACCAAATGTCAAAAGTAGCATTGACAAAGTTGTAGTATCCTCCCTTTAAGTTAAGTGTTCTATTCAACACTCCTGATTTAACAAAAGGGTAACTCAACAGATTCCCAAGTGACACATTCACAGCTTCCTGCATTGTCAAAAAAAAAAAAAAAAAAAAAACTATCAATCCATTCGTATTTACGCATAGTTTGACTTTTATAATTAAAAAACAAAAAGTTTGACTCTAAATTAGAGGTATAAAGATTGTAACTTGATGCCAACTTACCACCTCACACTTGCTGCATTGTTCTGTAATATCCAACCCTTTGTGTTCTTCTTTCACCTTGCTTCTAGCAGTTGAACATATTTTAACCCAATCCTCTATGAAGTCACTGCCCATATATACCATTCAACCAGTTAAAAATTTGTCATAATACATATTTTTACTTTAAGTCTTTAACTCAACCAGATTTTTTAGGGACACAAAGTTGCAAGGTAAAAATCGGTCAGGAGTAACACTTACGAAGAAGTGGTCCCGTCATCTGGGATAGACATGAGGCCTTTAATCCCACCACATCGGCTGTGTCCAATGACTAATATAGTCTCTACCTGATTATGCAAAAAAAAAATAAATAAATAAAACATTCAATGTATCATCTTTGTGTATAAGACATTACATCGGGGGGGGGGGGGGTGTTTGACCAATCGTAAATTCTAATATCACCTTCAGATGCTCTACTGCATATTCAATAGCTGCCCCTACACAGGAATACCTTGTCTGTGCACAAGGAACAGTTATTCATCCAAACATTTTAACTTAATAAAATCATATATCTTCGATTTATATATTAAAAGAACCTTGTCATATGGTGGGACCATGTTTGCGATGTTACGGACCATAAAGGCTTCACCCGGCTGAAAATCTAGTATGTGGGATGGACAAACCCGAGAATCCGAGCAGGCAAATACCATAAACTGCATTTAAAATTTAAGTTGAGATTTGAAGAGAGCGTGCTAGAAATTGATCGAGAAGGATAGGTGATAGGTAACCTTGGGCGTTTGTCCTTGCACCAGCTCTTCATACAAACTCGGGTTCTTTCTGTAGCAGATGGGGAGTAACAACAACCAGATTTTATTATTCATGAATCATGAACCTTGTTCAAATTGACAAATAAGGAAAAAGAAAAAAGGACACGATGATTCATTAATGAGCATGGTAACAAAATGTGAATCTAAAGTTGTAGTATAGTTTTTCACCGATAGGTCAAAAGGTTATAGTTTTTTTAACAAGTCATTGAACCGTTTTTAAGAAAAAAAAGCAGATGAAGCTAGTTATGTGTGACTAGCTCGTCCGGTCTGGTCCTGAAAACAGTTATTTGTACGATAAAACAAGGAATTTTCATTAAATGTAATGTATATCTTAATTTTTTAATAACTTTTGTAGTCATAAGTGCATCAAAAACTAAATAAAGTGTTTTAGTTTATAATCACGATTTGTAACTGCGAATTCACGAATCCATTAGTTTTTTCTTAAAATAGTTTAACGTTTTTTTGTGAAAAAGTTAGATATTTAAATTAAAAATAAAACTAGAAAATAAAAATGAAGATATGGGTTAAGAAACTCACTCATATTTCTCTGTTTTGAAATGAGCAAATCCGGTCTTGATCTTCTCGACAGAAGTGGTCGCCTCCAAATCCGCCGTGAGTTGCTTGACCTTCACAGCCGCGACAGCTGCAAGATCATGTCTCTCACTGCAAAACGGCACGACAGTACGAATTAAATACCAATTAAAAAAAAAGAACTCAAATATAGTTGCTTGTGGACAAAAACCATAAAAAACTTTTAATCATGCATGTATACAACCATAATTTAGTTGTTAGAGCACCCGGGGCGGTGCGTTAAAGTATCACGGCCATCAACATCCACGCGTTATATTCCACCCCGCCTCCAAACGTCCACGCGTTATATTCTACCCCGCCTCCAAACGTCCACGCGTTATATTTTCAACTAAATCGATTTTCGTTATTTTCTTCACGCGTGATGGAAATTGTTTTGTGAGTGTAATTGTTGGTTGGGGGGAAATTGTTGGGTGTGGTGGTGAGTGATGACCACCCCCACTAAAAAAGGTTGTGAGTGATGAAAAAATGGTTGATGACATGGCGGAACTTGATTGGTGCTTGTGAGTGATAGAATTCTATCACTAGTGACCACCCCCCTCCCCTTATGGCTATGTTTATCAATTCATGTCCTACCTGAGAAGCATTTTCAGTCCTTCAATCGCGTTGCTGCATAAATCTTCCGCCATGTCTTCTACCAACGAAAAGACAATAACAATGCTAGTGTGAAGAGAAAACAAACTAAATCAGGATAAGTATATTATATAGTGTCCCTAAACATGTATGTGTAAATATATTTCAGATCATATTCACAGAACAATATCGATGAATGATCGAAAGATAACAAAATGATGAAAAAAGCGACGTAAATCAGGTGATGATCTACTAGAAATAAAACAATGAAACTATACGTGGAGTTGAATCAAAAACCTTGTATTTGTAATTAATTAAAGTAGTGAGAGTGCATGAAATTCAGATGGATCTACTGATGATGATTGATGATTGATGAAGAGGGGGAGGTGAAGAAGAGGCCAGACCATACACGTTTATGTTACTTTAACCACCGTATTTATAGCTACAAATATATCTCAGTGGTCTGTATTTTTTCTTCATGCTTTTTATTCTATTATATTTCTTTTTTGTGGAGTTTTGAAAAAATTATAGTTAAGATGTATGAGAGAGTGATCTGGATTTGTTTCTATGGGTTGGATAAATTCTAACTATTTTAAGTAACTGATGTATATGTTACCGAATAACGACCATATATTATTTTAAGGTTTAGTTATACATAATATTAAAGTTAATATATTATTTTAAGGTTTAGTTATACATCTAATGAATCTCATCTAGGTGATTATCGATTAAATCCAAACTAGAGAAAGTAGTGAAAGGTGTGATAGTTTACCCTCTAAAACACAAATTACACTATGTAAGTTATTCGATCATAGAATGATGAGTACACTATCATCTTCTTTAAATCATTTTAAGAGCTCTTTTTGTTTTATTATGGCTTTAAATCATTTTAACCCTATATAACCGGTCATCTTCTTATCCACACGAGCCCTAGATTTTGAAAATCTAGGTGGCAGAGATCAAATCTCTGTTACTGCCACACGTTATCAAGCCCGGTTCTTGTTTTTTAAACCTGTTGCAACATAAAGATAACAATCAATAGCTTCGAATCATGGTATTTCATCGCAGTCTCGATTAGCTTATGTTCGATCAGAGACACCTTTAGTTCTTTCATAGGATATGAGATCATGAACTAGATTGTGTGATACAAAGAACATGAGGCAATTATATCATGCCAATGCATATCGCTTATGATGATGCATAGCCAAGATCGAAAATCAGAATCATAAAGCATAACATGTTGTGTGGTATAAAGAACAAAAGTTCATCAACTAAACAAGATCTACCGAGCTATTGAAATCAATTTTCTAAATTAGGTTAAATCAAATAGAGAATTGAAATGAGGTTTGGATACATTTCAATTTTCTTGAAACGTGCTACTTCACTTCAAAAGGT
This sequence comes from Helianthus annuus, assembly GCF_002127325.2. Taxonomy (NCBI): domain Eukaryota; kingdom Viridiplantae; phylum Streptophyta; class Magnoliopsida; order Asterales; family Asteraceae; genus Helianthus; species Helianthus annuus. Next base: position 30,728,756 of record NC_035449.2, on the reverse strand, counting down.
TAACGCGCGTTAACTTTGTCTGTTTAATAAGGGGTAAAAAGGTCATTGTACATTTTTATTTAACAATATTTTTCAACCTGGTGGTTTGTCCAATTATGCTAGTCCATACCAAATTAAAATTTGTATCATTTTCGTCTGATTTAATTAACACCACCTTTATCCACCATCAACAACCACCGACAACCATTTTTATCCCTGCAATCCACCTCCACCACTGCCTTTCATCCCCACCTGACCACTAAATACCATCAATCGTCCCCACCTCCACCACAATTACCCACCCACCACTAGACCACCGCCTTTTGCCACCATCCACCTCCTACCGGCGACCACCACTACCTTTGTTACCACCTGCAACCTATACCCCTTTAACCACCGCCATCTCTGCCGCAAACCCTGCACCACCATTCTCCACCCTGCTACACATTCAACCATCGACCACCTTCTCCGTTCACTACCAACCACCGTCTTCAACCGCTGAAACCCTAGATTTGTGTGAGTATGGTGACTGTGTTTTCAAATGCACATGGGTAACAGGAAAGCTGAACCCTGTATATGTGACCTGAAATCTGAATGGAGGTTTGGGAAGGGTAATGGCGTTTGGTGGTCGGGTGGGGATGGATGGCAGTGGTGGGGGTGGATTGTAGATGGTCGGGTGGGATGATGGTGTTTGGTGTCTTTGATGGTGGCCGATGGTTGATGATGGTAGGGTTAAGTAAATTAGGGAGTCCATTACCCCAGCTTAGTCGGTTGGTTGGCCGGTTGTCTCCACTGGAGGTGTCGGTTCGATCCCCGACTAGTGCTGGGTATTGGACATCTCGTTGAGGGCTTGACCCGGGGTTTTACCCGGGTTCGAGTCCGGGGGGGAGGGGGGTTTACCTATTCCACGGGGTTTTCGCGCATCTGGGGTGTGCTATGCTTTCTAGCGGTGGTCGAGTAGCCGGCCTTTGGACATAGCTCCGAAAGGGTGGGTTTACACGTGGAAAGCAGTTAGCCGTTCAAAAAAAAAAGTCAATTGGGGTCAAACATGGTACACATTTAAATTTTGGTTTGGACTAGCATAATTGGACAAACTACATGGATAAAATGGTAATTAACTCAAATAAAAATTTACAGTGACTTTTTTTACCCCTAATTAAACATACAAGATTAATGGACATTAACTTTTTGGACTGAAGTAACACGTTTTAAGTATGTGAGGGACGAAAATAGTATAAATTTAAAATTTGGTTGGATTAGACTATGGGATATGGTCTCGGGGTGGTATCGGGAGCCGGCGTGGAGGGTTTCCCCGTTGGGGACTCCCCCCCCCCCGGTCCATCCGTCGGTGACATCGGCGATTCAACCCCGTCCACCACGAAGCTCCAAAAGTTCGAATGTTTGAAATGTTGCCGTTGGCAACGGTCGAAAGAAAAAAAAACTTAAATTAATTTTAAAATCCTATTTAAGCTTCATTTTCAATTTTAAAAATCACAATCTCTAATCCATTTTTAATATCTTTACCAACCTTCATCTTATATAAAAAAAACTCATGGATCCGAGTCGACCGGACCCTCCTCCAGTATTTCCCAACACACCCGCTACTCCCTCGAACCAACCCCCACTCGTATACCCCACGACACCGATGGATCCGTATTCGTTTGGTGGTTTTAGTCAAGCTCAAAACGTTTGGCAAATGCAATACCAACAAAACCAACATGCTATGTAAATGCAATCACAAGGAATACAAATGCCACCATTCAAACCATCGACTCAAACTGACATCGAAAGTGTACCCAAAAGAGACCGTGAGGTGCTCTCAAGAATGAAGTACAAGATCGCGAAAAAATGGCTATGAGGAAATGAAAGTGGGCTTTAGTTTTTTTTTTATTTTTAAGTTATGTTTATTAAAATTATGTCTTTCCTTTCTAGACAGTGTAATTTATTTTTAATTAATGTAAAGACGGCAAGCCTGGGTCTTCTGGGTATAACAGATTGATCGCGCATTTTCAGCAATTCCATTTTAAAGATGATCGTAAAGAATCCCTTCAAGGTGCGCTTTCTAAGGATTTAGAATTGTTTTCAAATGTTGGGGAAACCCTGCGAGTTTTGGGATATTGGTTGTGTGGGAGGTGCATGAAGACACACGCACTTAGTAGGGGGTGTCATCATCCTGAAGGTGTTTTCACGTTCTCTAGAAAATCCGGGTCTGATGAGGATTTTGTCGTGGGGATCCCAAGGCCCCAAGATCCTGTGATGGTTGTTGAGCTTAGGACCCCGCAGGGAGTGATGGGAGATGTCGATCTCCTTGAACGTGTTTTCTCCCTTCCGGTTCGAACCGTTAAGAGCATCCCCCCAAGCTGTCGTTCGGCATTTGCACAAGCTTTGACAGGTGCCATCCATAAAGTAGTAGCTTCCCCTGGGAGTGTCGAAAGTTGGGTCAAACTCTTGCTCTTACCCCGTTGTACCCTTAAGGTGGTTAAGCCGTCTTCCAGGCAAGAGCGAAGGTCGGGTAATCGAAAATCCTTGCAATGTGATAGTATTTTGCGGGCCTTAGCTATGTGGAAGGAGGGCTCTGGTTTTGAGGTTTTGGTCAATTCCCTCCTTGCCGATACTGGAGAAGGGGTCGTGCGTGGGGGGGGGGGGGAAGAACAACGGGAGATAGCTGAGGAGGTTAGCCCCAACATCAAGCAATGTCTCAGGAAAGTGAGTGATGGTCACTTCACTGCTGCAGTTAAGGTGTTGTGTTCCAGTGGGGTTGCCCCCCGGGGGGAATCTACCATGCAAGCCCTTATCGACAAACATCCTTACGCACCGCCCCCGAACCTCCCTTCAACTCCTCTTTCACAACCTGCGTTATCCGTGGATGAAGACTGCGTCCACAGGTGTGTGAAATCTTTCCCGAAAGGGACATCTTGTGGGCGAGATGGCCTGCGGGCCCAACACCTGTTGGACGCTCTTAGCGGCGAGGGGTCGGCGACTGCCTCGGGACTGCTTACTGCCATCACTGAAGTGGTAAACCTTTGGCTAGGGGGGTTATGTCCTAAGTTGCTCGCGGATTTTGTTGCTTCGGCGCCCTTAACCCCTTTGTTGAAGCCTGATAATGGGATTCGCCCCATTGCTGTGGGGGCAATTTGGAGAAGATTAGTCTCCAAAGTAGCCATGAAGAAAGTTGGGAAAGAAGCTGTTAAGTACTTGGGGGACTATCAATTTGGGGTGGGGGTCCCCAATGGGGCGGAGGCGGTGCTGCACAACGCTAACAGGTTTCTTAATTCTTTTCATTCAGATGGTTCGCTGGCCATGCTTACGGTTGATTTTTCCAACGCTTTCAACTTAGTTGACCGTTCAGTTTTGCTTCGCGAGGTCCATCACCATTGCCCTTCCATATTCCCATGGGTTCAATTTCTGTATGCTCAGCCTGCTAGGCTATACGTGGGGAATGACCGCATCGGGGCATTCACGGGGGTGCAGCAAGGGGATCCCTTGGGACCTTTGCTTTTTGCCCTAGCCTTACACCCTTTAGTGCTTCAGGTGCAGGAAAACTGTAAACTCCCCTTCCATGCTTGGTACTTGGATGACGGGACAATTATCGGGGACGCTGTTCAGGTTGCTAAAGCTCTCGACATCATTGGTTCGGAAGGTCCAGCCTTGGGGCTACGGCTTAATATTAGAAAAACTGAAGTATTTTGGCCGACATGCAACGGGGTGAAGGTCCGGCCAGGGCTTTTCCCCAGTGAGATTGGGAGGCCGGAGAAAGGTGTCAAACTGCTAGGAGGGGCAGTCAGCCGTGATGCATTTTTATTAGTGGTCTAGCGGCTAAGAGGGCAACGCGTGCTGTTGACATTATGGGACACCTTCCCTTGTTGCGGGATCCTCAAAGCGAACTCCTCTTGCTTAGATCTTGTATGGGGGTTGCAACGTTGCTATTTGGTTTGCGAACTTGCCAGCCCCCCTTTGTGGATGATGCTGTTTCATGTTTTGATAAAGGTCTTCGGGAGGCAATAGAAGACATTGTCGTATGTGGGGGGCCTTTTTTTGGTGATCTACAGTGGCGAATCGTGACCTTGCCAATGAGGCTTGGTGGGTTGGGCCTTCTCTCGGCTCGGGATGTGGCTGCCTATGCCTTTGTGGCTTCCAGGTCTCAATCTTGGGAGTTGCAGGACCACATCTTACGTAACAGTGGGGTTGCTAACACTGATCCGGATTATGCTAGCGCCTTGGAACGCTTGCATGAATCTCTACCTGACTTTGATCTCGGCGGTTTCTCTAACAAGGACACCGCCCCCAAAAAGCCACAGAAAACTTTGGCGAATGCCCTTTGTTGTCGAATCGCACAAAGATTGGGAGAAGATTTCCATTTGTCACCCCGCCAGAAAGCCATCATTGAATGCCTACAGAGGCCTCACGCTCAGGATTTCTTAACTGTTATTCCCATTGAAGGTTTGGGTCAACGTATGTCAGCGGTGGAGTACCGATCAATCCTTAAGTACCGTTTGATGATCCCCATGTTCCCGAATGATGAAACTTGCCCAGTCTGCCGTAAAGCATGCCTGGATAAATACGGGGAGCATGCGTTACACTGTAGAGAGTTGCCGGGGTTTAAGTATCGCCATGACTTTGTGCGAGACGCGTTAATGGATATTCTCAGACGAGCAGGGATCTCGGCGAAGAAAGAGGCACCGGTTAATTTTCTTACAGACCCGTCGGAGGGGAGATCCACCCTACGCCCAGCTGACGTGCTAGTTTTTGGTTGGGAGGGCGGGAAACATGCTTGTGTCGATCTCACAGGTGTATCCCCACTAGCCGGGTTCCGGGAAAATGGGTTTGTGGCGGGGCAAGCGGTACTGAAAGCAGAGTCAAAGAAGGTGGAAAAGCACGCGAAAGCTTGTGAGGATAATCAGCATGCCTTTGTCCCCCTGGCGTTTGACACGTTCGGCTCCTTGGCGCCGGAGGCAGTTCGGTTCTTGTCTAGAGTGCAACGTGTGGTCCATAGCAACTTTTCGACCCCTCAGGGGCGGGGCTTTGTTTTTAGTAGATTGGGTTTTTCTATTCAGAAAGGGATGGCGGCGCAGTTTGTTGCTTGTCTACCTGCTATCCTTATGTAATTTGCCCTGATGTTTGGAATGGAATATTATAAATTGGTGTGTGTAAAATTAATGTAATGATAAGGGTGTAAAGGGTGCTCACCTAATAGGTGAGTCCCCTCTTTTACGCCAAACCAATCCTCGTGTGTCACGTCAACTCCCCTAACACCCTAAATTGATGGCGGCACTCCCCTCTTAACTCCCCTTATTTTTTTTATTCAAAAAAAAAAAAAAAAAAGGTTTGATTGGTTGAAAGTGGGCTGGCCCACCATCTTTCCTCTCTCTCTCCATCGGTGACAGCCCACCGCTTTTCTCCCTCTCTCTAGTTCACCGCACCGATGGCAGCCCCCCCCCCCTAATCGGGATTTCTGGTCACCGCATGGGGTTGCCGAAGGCACCCCGTGCACCCTAAGATGGAATGGAGAGTGATATGGCATCTACGTAGAGTTCGAAAAAAAAAAAAAAAAAAACCTTACTATAATTACATGTAACTCAAAATTCAACTCTCGTAGGTATTTATTTACTATTTAGAAAGTATTTGGGTGTATGTTGGCTTAAATATTAAATCATCAGCAAATAATAATTATGGTATAGTTTGATTCTGAGAGAGAGAGAGGGAGAGATACCATAAATCCAAGATCAGAAAATTTCCTAGGGTTTGCAGAGAGGAAGAAAATCCACACTCAAAACCCACTCACAACAACAAGAAGACGCAACAGTGACGATGGAAGACAAACCTAATGATACTGGATCCAAATCAACCGACGCCACCAAATCAGACGAAAAACCATTAGCTGAAACCCTAGACGATGCCAATACTGCAGAAGAGCATCATAATAACACCACCGAAATTGATGCAATTGCTAATCAGTCTGACTCAGTTGCAGCAGTCTCAAACGAGGATGTCAATGTCAAATATCCAGACACAGAAGCAGCAGCAGCAGCAGTTGAGAACAAAAATGACGACGTAGAACAGCTGGAAAACGGCGAAGAACATCATCATATTGCGTCTCCATCTGCATCCGGTGGGAACAAAAACGACGACGTAGAGGATGTGATGGAGGGAAAGATGTGTGCTGATTTTGTTGTAGTTCCTAGGATGGAATCGGAAAGGGAAATTGGGGATTCGTTTCTATTGGAACCAAATTCGGGTGTTGAAGATGAGTCTGGAACAGAGGATGAACAAGCTGCGTTTATGAAGGAGGTTGAAATTTTTCATAAAGAGAGGTTTTTGGAGTTTAAGCCTCCAAAGTTTTATGGAGAGCCACTCAATTGCCTTAAGTAAGAAAGATTGTTTGTTTCCCTTTTTACTTTTATTTTTTCGTATATCGGTTTTTAAGATAATGTTATCATCATTTGTTAGGTTATGGAGATCGGTGATCAGGCTCGGTGGCTATGAACAGGTTTTTTCAATCTCACAATTCTTTTGTATACTGTATTTCCTGTTTTTTTTTTTTTTTTTAATTTGAATTAAACCTGTTTATCACATTAGAAAACTGTAAAAGTTAGTTTTTTGGGTGAATATTTGTTGGCGACACGAACATATATATTCACTCTGCGTTTTGCCACTAACTTGTATAAGGGTTGAGGATGCATTTTGTTTACTTAGCGTATGTGAAAGATCACAAATTTGGTAAACTGGCTTAGTTAAAACAAACATGTAAAAGTTTGTTAATGGTTACAACATGGGTCAGGGTCATAGTTGGATATTTTTTTAGCTATTCAGTCAATGATGATATTAATTATTAACTGAATAACTTCTAATTATTGATTATTCTACTTTTCGGTATATAACTTGTATCGCTGCTACAACCTTATTTTGGTGGCTTTCCATAGCAGACTACTGAAGATGTGCGTTTCTGTGGTTTTATTAGTCTCATTTGGTTAACTGGGGTCTACTGAAGTGAACCATAATATGCTACTTCCATGCTTATTCCACTAAATGTTTCATCTAGCTTTTTCATAAGCAGTTAGCTTTACACTTTATTTTCTCAGATGCTTGTAACTCGTAACATAGTAATCATAGGAGACATGAATTTATATGATTCTAAGGCCATTTGTATTTTCTTTTAAGAGGAAGAAGACATCTATTAACTTATTCAAGCTTATTCGATCTTGCACTTGTAGGTGACCTCTTGCAAGCTGTGGCGACAAATTGGAGAATCATTTAAACCCCCTAAGTAAGCATCACATCTCTTTACTGGAATGTTTACTTGTAATTAATGTCTAATTATTACTATAATTTTTATCTGATGACCAGTCTGACACTTACGCTTTATATTTGCAGGACTTGTACTACTGTCTCATGGACATTCCGAGTTTTTTACGAGAAGGTACTTAATTACTCATGTCTTTCTAATATACATACACAATTTTAGTAGGCGTGTGAATTATTAACAAGGACAAAACACGAAAACACGGCACGAACCTAACACAGAATTCATTGATTTGTGTTTAGTGTAAATGGGCCCGATTTTGTTTATGGTGGGACTCACGAACACGTTTAGCTAAACAGGATGGTCCGGGCCAACCTGGTGGATTCGCCCGTTGACCCATTTATTTTATATATATATTTTTTGCCATAACTTAAACTGGTTGGGTATTTTGTTCCAAAGTTTAAAAGGTTAAAAAGAGAAACAAGCATCACGTTTTATAATTTAAACGTAATTGTTTTTGTTCCAAAGTTTAATTACTCATTTCTTTCTAATATACATAACTTGTGTTTTTGGTTGCAAGTTAGTTGCAATTTTAGTGTATAATATGCAAAAACGTGTAATACATCCCGGATTTAAGGGGCCGTGTTCGTAACAACCCATGAATATGTGTGTCATGACTCATATTTGAGTTCATGTATTTGATTCAATCTTTGGGTTTGTGTCGGGGTCAACCCGTCAACCCATGAGCACAAACGGGTTAGCACCCATACATCTTGGTGAAAGTCTACTGTTTCTCGCTTTCTCTTTGACTTGAATATCAAAGTTTGGTGAAGTTATCTTTTAGGTTCATTATCAAACTGCTGACACAAAAGTTTGCAGGCATTGCTTGAATACGAGAAATATAAGAGTAGTATCGGGGAGCTTCCGTTCACTGATGTCTCTTCTGCAGAACCTGTTTCTGGTTTGAAACAGGTATCTCATAACTTTGATATCCAGCATGTTTATTATGGTATTAAACTGCTTGATCATCTTATTTGTAGACCAGTATAAATCAAACACCTGGATCAGGAAGGGCCAGGAGAGACGCAGCAGCTCGAGCTATGCAGGGTTGGCATTCTCAACGTCTTGGTAATGGCGAAGTTGGGGATCCAGTCATCAAGGTATATATATTCTTATATTTTAAAATGTATGTGTAGCTTTTGTAATATATGAACTGACATCAAAACTTCTGTGTTGTAGGACAAGACTTCAAGTACGTCTGTGAAGCGAGAAAAGCAAGGCATTGGTACAATTTGCATGAACATCCTTCAACATCTATACTTATTACTTCCATTTGACTTTTTGACTATTGCATTGCCATATAGGTTTGCTGAAGCGCAAAAAGCCATCTCCGGTTGAACGTGCTGTCAAAGTTGCTCGCATGAAAGCGTCAAAACCACAGTTGAGATATCTGTTTTCTTTGTGAATCTGTATTAAAAGTTTAAAACGCTGTTGCATTGACGTACGCATGCCGCTGTAATGAATTTCTCAGATTGGACTCACCAGTTGTGGATGTGGGCCCTCCTGCTGATTGGGTGAAAATTAATGTGCAGAGAACTGTAAGTTTGTTTGTATATCGTTTTCTGTTTTTCTTAATAATTTCTTTTATTCTTGTACCTGCTTTAGTTGATAACTAATTGAAGTTGAAGGGGTTTTGTCGATCTTTTGTTTTATTTAACTGGTTTTGAAAATTGATTTTACAGAAGGACTGCTTTGAGGTGTATGCTTTGGTCCCCGGGCTTTTACGTGAAGAGGTAACAGAACCATCATTCTTTTAAGAGTAAAATGCCATTTCCGTCCCTGAAGTTTGGCCAGTTTTGCAACTTTCATCCAAAGGTTTGTTTTTTCGCATCCGGATCCAAAATGTCTGAAATCTTGCTATTTTCATCCGGATCGGCTCGTTAACTCCATCCATTTTTCTTCGTTAAGTCAGTGGTATTTTCGTACATAAAGCGAAAAAGACCGAATTGCCCTTTAAGTGAATACTTGTACATTATGCTAAATGCTTGTACATAAAGTGAAAAAGACAAATAGCCCTTTAAGTCAACAAAAAAGACGGAAATACCCTGACTTAACTAAGAGAAACGGATGGAGTTAACGAGCCGGATGAAAATGGGGCAAGATTTCAAACCTTTTGGATCCAGATGCGGAAAAACAAACCTTTGGACGAAAGTCACAAAACTGGCCAAACCTCATGGACGAAAATGGCATTTCACTCTTCTTTTAATATACTCCCTCGGTACTGTCATACGTCCATAAAAATTCACATATTTTCTGGATGGAAGTAGGTGCGGGTACAGTCAGATCCAGCTGGTCGCTTGGTCATATCTGGTCAACCAGAGCAGCTCGACAATCCTTGGGGCGTTTCTCCTTTTAAAAAGGTACGAATGATAACATATTTATAGGGATTTGAAGCTTAGATTGTAGACTAAAAACTAAAAAGCGGTTTTTGTGATGAAGGTTGTAAGCTTGCCATCTCGGATTGATCCTCATCAAACCTCAGCCGTTGTAACCCTGCATGGTCAGTTGTTTGTGAGAGTGCCGTTTGAGCAGCCAGCCGTTTCTTAACAGATGCAGAAAGTTGTAGAATTTGTAGCTGTATGTAATCAGGTTTAAAAGATGAAACTTGTGTATGTTTCTTACTTGATTTGTATTTGCAAAAACCGTCACAAACATGTCCCAACACAAATTCAAGGATCCGATTCTAACTGGAACCGTCATTTTGTGAGCTAATCTATAAGCCTGTTTGATCCTTCTATGTTTGTTTGCCTGTCGCACATCAAATCACTGTGTACCAACATATTTTTTATGCTTGTAAAGTATTTAGGGTTTGAGTGTTTATATATTTGTTTAGTAACAACAATTGCAATTGATAAAAAGTATTTTCGATGTTTGTTATTAGTCAAAAACTTCAATTGGATCGTAAATTAAATCAAATGAATCCTTCGAACAAATCCAGCTCATTACAATTCTAAGAGAACTGAATCACCAGATAGAAACCCAGGTCTATGAAATCCGGTTCAATAAATCAAATCCGAAAACGTATTAAACGAATGAAAACTTCAAAAAGTTCTAGGTCGATGAAACCATCGAGCAAAACCCTTGAAAAAAACCTCCAATTAAGTTGATTCATATAACACATATCTAAACAAGTCGAGTATCACTTAAAAAGGATAAGATTACAAATATTTAGTTATTAAATTTTGTGTTTCATCACGCACATCTCCACACTTAATGCGTATAACCAAAAGCATCGCGCTATAGTTAATTTCGAATAGAACAAAATATAAGAGTCAAAACACGATCTAAACATGAATTATTTTACATAGGTGACTTTTCTTTAGGACATGACGAAAGGGGCGTGGGACCCACCAAACCTAGCAATCTTTTGAAAATAAACGATATTAATCACAAACATCAAAAACAAAAATGGATTCGAAACAAACATATTCACCCTTCACATGTATTGTCAAAATCATACTGATCTATTGATCCAGTAAACACCATCATACAATAAAAAATCTCATGATACAATAATTAAACAAGGTCAACTGTATGCTTATGTTACTATATTATCCTATTCATGATGTTTTTCCATGGAACAATGATCGAAGCAGGATCCTCATCCTCGTTGGCATTCTTCCATTTTTCTGACATGTCCATGGCTCCCTCTTTGTACTTGGGATCCTTGTTGCTGTTCTTGCATGTTGCTGACATGTCCATGGTTCCCTCTCTGTACACATACACCAAATCGTCTTTGACCATTCTCGACCACTTGTGGCTCCTGTCATGAGCATGGTGCAATGGTACTCCCCTGAAACAAGTTCAATATATCACATTACAATATGTTTTAGTACACACTTTCAAATGTTAACCTTATTAGCGGAAATGATAATGAGCACATTTGAGCATCAATGGCTTGATTACCATCTAAAGCCTATAACAATCGATTCTTACAAAGAATAGATAGTGTACACGATTCCATCAAATTCCATCTAATTTCCAACATCAAAATCGAATTACATAAACCGAAAAGGGAAACTTACCGGACATGAAAAAGATCCGAAATGTTATTCCTCCAGAGATAAAAATTGATGAAATCCAAAAAAATATAACCACAATTATCAAAACAAAATCTTATTCGCTGAAATGATAATGCACACGTGAGCACCAATGGCTTGAGTACCATCTAAAGCCTATAACGAATGCTTCTTACATACAATAGATAGTGTGCACATTTGAGCTTCAGTGGCGTGGTTACCATCTAAAGCTTATAACAAACGAATCCTACGTAGATGGTGTGCACATTTGAGCTTCAGTGGCTTGATTACCATCTAAAGCTTATAACAATCGAATCTTACGTAGACAGTGTGCACATTTGAGCTTCAGTGGCTCAATTACCATCTAAAGCTTATAACGAACGAATCTTAGGTAGATAATGTGCACATTTGAGCATCAATGGCTTGATTACCATCAAACACATAATAACGAACGACTCTTACATAGAATAGACAGTGTGCACATTTGAGCATCAATCGCTTGATTACCATCTAACGCATACAACGAACAACTCTTACATAGAGCAGATAGTACGCACATCAGTGGCTTGATTACCATCTAAACCATATATCGAACGATTCCTACCTAGAATTGATAGCGTGCACATTTGAGCAACAATGTCATCATCATACTCAGTAAATCCCACCAATAGCAAAGCTAAGGAAGGGTCTGAGGAGGTTAAGATGCAGACAACCTTGCCTCTACCCCGTAGGAATAGAAAAGCTGCTTCCAGTGAGACCCCCGGCTCGACATTTGAGCATCAATGTCTTGATTACCATCTAAAGCACATAACGAACAACTCTTACATCGAACAGATAGCATGCACATCAGTAGCTTGATTACCATCTAACATATATAACTAACAACTCTTACATAGAACAAAATAGTATGCACATCAGTAGCTTAATTACCATCTAAAGCATCAAGCTTTCATAAACCCTAGCACATTTTTCACACAAAATCAAAAACTAGTAACCGACATTTCATCACAAAATCAACACCAGAATCACATCACAACTAAAGATTCCAAAACACTTGATCCTAGTTAGTACCCATTTCCAAAAGATCCAAACCCACATCAATTCCATTCATAACACATCAAATTCCCAACATAAAAATCAAAACTTTACATTCTAAATCAAGAAACCCGAAAAGGGAAACTCACCGAACATGAAAAAGATCCGAAATGTTATTCATCCGGAGATAAAAATTAACAGAATCCAAAAAAGATCGATAAGTTGTGACATGTAAGCCGTCAATTCTGGGATACGGAAGACGGGGGCGAGGAGGAGGAGAGGGGGATTTGGCAAGAAAAGTTCCGGCAGCGGAAAAGGAGTATTCTTTCCAACCGGGGGTGGTGGAAGCAGCGGCGGTGAAGCCGAATGTAGACAAGATTTTATCGAGCTCATCGTGGGTGATGATGGGCTTGAAATTGGGGGTGTACCAGATGGAGAGTTTTCGCATGCATGATCGCATACACTCAACTTCCATTGAGATCGGAATGTGGGGTGAATCGGAGGAGTGTCAACTTGGTTTGGTTGAGTGAGTGAGAGTGAGCATGCATGAAGAAGAAGACGTCTTGATAAGCAAGATACGGGTGGGTGAGTATTTGTATTTGTTTTTTGTTTATTTGGGATGGTGGTTATAAATGGGTATAGTCGGATCCAGCTAATGTGTGGTTGGTTAGTCAATGCATTGACTAAAATAATTTTTTAGGAAATTTGATTATTTGATGAAGAAAAATTAATAAAATAGCTAATGCATACGGTGGTGTTTTTGTGGAGAGAGAGAGAGAGTTATGGGTGTGAAGATTTTGAATGAGCAAAAACACATGATGTGAGGGGGAGAGAAAATAGTAAGTTAGGTATCAGGTTGTTCGGAGGGGTATGGAGAGCCTCGTCAAGGGATGGGCCGTCACGTCGGCGTCACATAGGAGTGGCTTGGAGGGGATGGACCTATGAGGGTAGGGGATGAACCCCTTTATGTATATATATGTATGTATAGGTATATGTGAGAGAAGGAAGGAGAAGGGAGGACCGGCTACCCCGGCTGTGGGGTGCCGGTTGTGCCGAGCCGAGCCCCAGGGGGGCGGTGTGGGGGACCGGCGCCGGTCCTAGCCGGGCCTCAGCCGGCCCCCATACCCTTTAGTCTCATCGTTAGATTACACGATGTGGTGGGTAAAGATAAGGGTTCTGCTATGTAGGCATTACATAGACATTAGAGGCTTTGTACTCTGAAGCACAAAATGGAAGGGGTGGTGAAGGGGTATGGTCTCAAAAAGCCGCGCAAACCTCTATCAAGGTTGCGCGTAGGACCATACTCCTTTTCTTAATAAACTTCCTACCATGAGTCTCGCGCGAGCTACGCCACTTTCTACTCTACGTCGCGCGAGGTCTCGCCCACAAAAAGCTCCGATATCAACACTTAGCATACTAAAATAGCACATGAGCATACTAACCCGCGCGGGTTAGTTAGATGCTCAGCAAGACCCACATAGGAAAGCAGCGCAAGGCTGCCTCCAGTGGTACACAAGGTACAAGTGGCAGTAAAAAGAGCCAATGAGCGTCCAGCAGGCTCTGGTCAATCGTGCGCCACGATCGTCTGACGAGAAGTACGTAAGGACGCCTGCGTGGCACCAATCAGGGGACGGAGACATCTGTCCCACGATCTCCACTTGTCTGCTGACGGCAGAAGAGTAGCAGGGCCGACAACAATGACACGTGGCTCCAATCAAGGTGCGCCAGCACCGAAGAACTTCTAGAAGCCACTAAACGGTTGACACTAGTGAGATAAAGAGCATATCCGTTATGTTGTCCATTTCCGGCCCAAGGCCCATCAGCCCATATCCTCTTACACCTCTCCGGCTATAAATAGAGACCTCATTCCACAGGTTAAACATTCTATTCCCTCTACTCTCACTCTTAACACTTAATTATCCTCCCAAAGCAGTCGCTTATTCTCACGCCGGAGCCCGGTTAAGAGGGAAACCCCCATATTCCCCTCTTAACGAGTAACGGTGTTCTGTTTTGCAGGATTAGACATCAAGTCGGAGCTCAAATATCCACTAGAAGATTAACCACTATGGTAGAAACATAAACCAAACTGATTAGTTTCCTTAATTAGTTCAGTGTTTCTTCATTGGCGCCCACCGGTTTTTTCTATAACCATCCTCATCTTCTTTTATTTGAGCCTTTGACATCTTTTCTTCCTTCGATCATGGCTGGTCAAGGAATCATTCCAGAGTTCGGCTTCGGAGCCAACTCTAACGCGGCGTTGGGTGAAGGAATCCAAAACTTCCAAGCCCAACAAATCGAAGAAATTGGTGAAGTCGAAGTAACCAATACTGGGGGCCCGCGCGGGAGTATCACCCGCATCACTCAGGCGGTCACCCCAGGAAACAATGGAGAAGGACCTTCGAACCCAACACCGCCTCAGAATGTTTCGGCATTACTAGGGCTACCAGAGGGCGAGACTCCAGCCTCATGGTATGCCAAAAACATCGCCACTATCAATGCAGCGTACCAGTCGCTGATTGCGCAGCAAGCAGTTTTGACGGCAGAACCGTCCTTGGTGACTCCTCATAGTCAAGGGGCGCGCCAGATGCCCCCACCGCCCAATCTCCAAGGCAGAATAAACAGGCCTCCCCCTACCAGACGTTTGAGCGTACACGACACGCGCGACACAAGATGGGAAACGGATAGTTATTACGACTATCCGTCAACCCTTCAACGAGGCCCTGTTCACATCCGGCTCACGCCGCGCAACATGAACAACGAATGGGAAGAGACAGACCCGAACGATCCAACTTGGGTAGATGACGAGGGTTCGTCAGTCTTTAACCGCTTGCCAAAAAACCACGAGTACTTCAAGCCGAGACAGCACATCGGGTACATAGAAGAAGCTGAGAGAGATTTTCGCCTGGCATACAGACCAGCGGAAGCTGCGGAACATTCCAAGTTCATCCCGAAAATCGCATTCGCGGCGCTTTCACGAGAAAAGTTACCTCCGACTGTCGGGAAGTTCAATGGATTGACTGATCCTGATGATCACGTCAGAACGTTCACAAGTGTAGGTTGCATGGGAGGTTGGAACAAGCCTATGTGGTGTCATTTGTTTATTCAAACTCTTACCGGGGCTGCTTGCGCCTGGTTCGACAGCCTTCCTCCGGGAAAGATTAAATCTTGGGTAGATTTCAAGACGCAGTTTTTGAGCTACTTCAGCCAGCAGCGACGCTACCAGCGCGACACAGCTGAAGTAGAAGATATCTGGCGAAGAGATGGTGAAGGTCTGGAGGACTTCATCACCCGTTTTAACAAGGAATGTTTGGAGATAGGTGGCGTAAGCAAGCAACTCATGCGTTGTCATTTCAAGAAAGCCATTCGCTGTGATAGTCTCATCAGAACTATCACGGGCAAAGACGGAATGCCAAAAGAATGGGATAAACTCATGGAAGCCGCAAAGATTGTTGCGGAAACCGAAGAATCACTCGCTGGGAACAAGAGTTATTACTCTGAAGATCGATTCTCCAGAGGAAACACGCGCGACAACAACAAGCGCAACAAATACAAAAGTAACGATTGGAAGTCTGGGAGATCAAGAGGCCATGATGAAAGGCCGCGCTACAGAGAGGACGCGCGTGAAACAATTGACCGAATTGGTTACAAGAAAGCAGTCAAAGACGATAATCGTGACAAGCACTGGACTCCGCTTATAAAAACGCCAAAAGAGGTATTGATGACGGAGAACCACGATTTCAAGGCTCCCAGGCCTATGACAAACAAGAAGGGGCAAGACCCCAACTTGTACTGTGATTTTCACAAAGACTCAGGGCACTTGACCGATGACTGCTATAGTTTGCGCTAAGAGATCGAGAGAGCACTTAAAAGTGGTAAGCTAAGCCACTTGGTGAAGAATGTGCGCAAAGAAACCCGTCAGCTCTAGCGCCATGACGAAGGAAATCCCAAGAAGGTCCGACGCTTAGAGACCCACATGGTCAATGGACCGAGATATAGCGCAAAAGAGAAAGGCAAGCGCCCCTATGAGCCTTCATGGCAAGAGCAACAGGTCATTTTCCCGGTAGTGCGCGGCGGTCCTCGCACCACACGACCCGTCGTCATTACCGGTATCATCAGCCATTATGAAACGGAGTACATATTCATTGATCCAGGAAGTACAGCTGACATCATTTATGAGCAGTGTTTTAACCAATTTGATGAAGAAGACAAGGCGAGGCTCAAGCCAGTCGACTATCCCTTGTCTGGATTTTGCAATGAGATGGTTTTCCCACTCGGTCAGATCAGTTTCCCCGTCACACTTTCTGACGGGAAACATTCAAGAACAACAAACGTGAATTTCATGGTGATGCCCGTGAAATCGAGGCATGATGTGTTAATTGGGAGGGAGACCCAAGGCGAGCTGAACATGGTGACTTCAATTCCCCACTCTGCGATTGGGTTCCCCACCAAAACGGGAGTAGCAATCATCTATGCCAAGAAGGAAGTGATGTCAACTGAAGAAGTGCACCCAGCGAAAGCGGCGAAGGTTTCCACAACCGAGCCCGAGAAATGGGTTTTAAACCGCAAATACCCAGAGCAAACAGTGACAATTGGCCACGCCATTTCGTCAGACATCCGAACGCGTTTAAAGCAATTATTGTTCCGAGATATGGATATCTTTGCCTGGACCCCGGCAGACATGACCGGCGTCCCGCGCAACATAACCGAACATTGCTTAAACACTTACCCCTCTGTTGAACCAAAGGTCCAAAGAAGGCGCAGCTTAGGAGCAGACAAAACGAAAGCAATGAATGAACAAGTATGCGAGCTGCTCAAGGCTGGGATCTTGCGAGAGGTACGTTATCAGAGTTGGGTCGCGAACCCGGTAATGGTTGAAAAGTCAAACGGAGGATGGCGAATGTGCGTAGACTACACCGATCTCAACAAGGCATGTCCAAAAGATTGCTATTCTTTGCCTGAAATCGACAAAAAACATAGACTCCCTCGCGCCATATAGATGAAGTGCTTCTTAGATTGCTATAAAGGTTATCATCAAGTCCAGATGAAACTCGAAGATGAAGACAAGACAGCCTTTAGAACTGATCTTGGAATCGTTTGCTACACAAAGATGCCTTTCGGCCTGAAAAATGCTGGCGCAACATACCAACGCTTGATGGACAAGACCTTCGCAGGGGATATCGGGAAGCACATTGAAGTTTACATCGATGATCTAGTGGTTAAAAGTCCCGAAGAGGACCAAATGTTGAAGGACATCGAAAAAACGTTCAATTCATTGCGCAGTGTAAATATGAAGCTGAACCCAGCCAAATGCTCTTTTGGCATGGAAGAAGGGAAGTTCTTAGGTTTCATTGTCACAAACGGCGGTTTTAAAGTGAATCCAGAGAAAGTCCAGGCCATAGAGCGAATGCCATCGCCGCGAACAATCAAAGAGATGCAACGGTTGGCCGGCCGCCTGGCCGCGCTTAACCGTTTTCTTTCCAATCACGCCGCGAAGTCGTACCCCTTTATCAGCACGTTGCGCAACTGTGTGAAGAAACAAGAATTCAAATGGACCCCCGAGGCAGAGACAGCTTTTCAGCAAATGAAAGAGTGTCTGATTGAGCTCCCTACCCTGACTGCACCGTTCGACAAAGAACCACTCATACTGTACTTGTCTTCCTCGGATAAGGCAGTAGGGTCGGTATTATTGGTGGAGAGAAACGGAGTTCAAACTCTAATTTATTACGTCAGCAGGGTACTCACTGACCCAGAAACAAGATATTCCACGATGGAAAAATTGGTTCTCGCACTGCTACACGCCTCCCGAAGGCTGCGCAGATATTTTACAGGGCACGTGATAACCGTGCTTACCAATTTCCACATCGGCTCGATATTGCAAAAGCCAGAGACGTCAGGGCGGTTAGCAAAATGGGCCATCGAGCTGGGGGGCCATAATATCTTATACAGGCCGCGCCCAGCCATTAAGGGCCAGGTCCTAGCCGACTTCATCACAGAAGTGCCGGCCGATAAAATCAAAGAATGTGAGCTAGTGGAGACTTCCGAAAAAGACGTGACAGATGAGACTTGGATGCTTTATACTGATGGGGCCTCAAACGAGGACGGGGCGGGAGCAGGACTGCGCCTGGTGAGCCCTGAGAATCACGAATTTACTTACGCCATCAAGTTGGATTTTAAAAACACCAACAACGAGGCGGAGTATGAAGCATTTCTGGCAGGCTTACGCCTCGCCATCAAAATGGGAGCTAAAAATCTACGAGCACATGTTGATTCACTCCTGATAGCCAGCCAAGTTAATGGTATATACGATGCAAAGGGCGAAGTCAAGGCCCTGTATTTAGAGCAGGCAAAAGAATTGCTCCAACAATTCAAGTCTCACAAAGTAATCCACATCAATCGCTCCGAAAACAAACCAGTCGATGCCTTGAGTAAGCTTGCTTCGACTTCTTTTCAACACCTTGCCAAAGATGTAAGAATAGAAGTACTCAAGAACCCATCAGTGTTGCTGCGACAAGTAAACGTGATTGAGATGGGTGGATGACCCCTATAATCCAATATTTGCAAGAAGGGATACTCCCTAAAAACAAAGCAGAGGTGAGGAAGATTCAAAACAAGGCCCTGCACTACGAAATGAATGGCGGTATTCTGTACCGAAAATCATTCTTGGGGCCACTACTGCGCTGCGTGGACCCCCAAGATGCGAACTACTTGATCAGGGAGATCCACGAAGGGATCTGCGGCATCCATTCGGGACCACGCATGGTTGTCGCGAAGATGATGAGCGCGGGATATTGCTGGCCAGGGATGCATGTCGATGCCCTGAAGGAGATCCGCAAGTGCGACTCCTGTCAGCGACATTCTCCAAAAACCCTGCGCCCCAAGAACGACCTTATCCCTGTATCCACTGCATGGCCTTTCCAGCAGTGGGGAATCGACATGGTGGGACCCTTCCCAGAGGCTCCTGGCGCCGTAAAATTTATAATAGTAGCCGTGGATTACTTCACAAAGTGGGTGGAGGCCAAAGCTCTGGCTTCAACTACAGCTATGATGGTGCGCAAGTTCATTTGGGGACACATCATCTGCAGGTTCGGCCTACCACTCAAGATTGTAACCGATAACGGTACCAACTTTGCGTCTGAAGACCTCCAGAATTGGATGAAAGAGATGAAAATCGAGCACACTTTCACATCCGTTGCGCATCCTCAAGGCAACGGACAGGTAGAAAACGTGAACACATGTATTGTCGAGGGGATAAAGGCCCGACTGGGCACAAGGCGAAGAGGCTGGGTAGATGAGCTCCCCAGCATCTTGTGGGCTCACCGAACCATGCCAAAAACTAGTACCGGCGAGACCCCTTTTAGCCTAGTCTATGGCTCAGAAGCGGTTATCCCGGCTGAAGTTGGCCTACCCTCCCCGCGCTTGACAGCAGTCAACGCAATCGACAATGAGGCAGAGAGACGTCTTGACTTGGATTTGTTGGAAGAAAGGCGTGAAATCGCGCGAATCAGAGAAGCCAAGTACAAAACACAACTGGAGAGGTACTACAACACAAGAGTACGCATCTGTACCTTCACTCCAGGAGAATACGTCTTCCGAGACAATGAAGCGTCAAATGCCGAGCGCCCAGGGAAGCTAGCACCCAAATGGGAAGGCCCATACTTGGTCCACGAAGTGCTAGGCAAAGGGGCTTACAAGTTACGCACCCTAGATGGCCACATCTTACCGCAAACGTGGAATGCGCAACAACTGCGCAAATGCTATATGTAACTCACCTCGGCCTTGAGCCTTTAACCGCTACTATCGGCCACACGCCTTTTTACTTTCCTATGTTGGCTATACGCCCTTTACAATTAATGTATGATTGGCCTAAGCGCCCGTTTCCAATTCAATGAAAGCATACGACATGTTTTCTATTACTTCTTTCGTTACAAATGCATGTTAAACTTCTGATTAGCACAAAAACACTCCAGCAACTTACAAGCTCTCAATCAAGAATGCCTCCAAGGTCTTCCGCGAACAGAGTGCGAGACCGGGCAGTTCCACTTACTCGAAGAGACTTCCATTTATTCGAGCTAATTTAACCTAAGTTTTTAACAACAGTGCAATAATTGTAACGGGAAAGAACCAAGCAAAATTCATTCAATATAAAACAAGTGCGACAGCGCAATGTTGTACATTCAAGGAAAGCAAAAAATTACAAGGCACAAAGCCTATTGACAAAGCCTATTCGAGTTCATGTTGATCGCCATCATCATCGCCGTCATCATCGTTTCCACCGTCATCATCACCATCTCCACCGTCATCGCCAGCTGGTTCCTCCTCATCTGATAACTCAACAGTCACCGGTGGATCGAGAATGGCCTTGAGACGCTGACACCAGTCGTCTTTCTTTAGAGCCTTCACAACCAAGTCCATTACAGGCAATGTAAGGTTATCATAAGCACTCTCAGCACGCGTCAACTCGGCGTTAGCCTGGTCGGTAACCGAGCAGTGGCTTACATCAAACTCTTGTCCAAACATCTCCTCAACGCGTTGGGCACATTCCAGATAGCCCCCTCGATGACCCACTGCGCGCGCATCATCTGTCAGCGCAGCGACAGCGCGATCCAGCTCGCCAGCGTTGAGGATAGAGTTGGCAACCTATAACGAAAATAGAACATTAAAGACAATTCCTAGCATATTAAGCATATAAAAATATGTAAGTGCAAACTTACCAGCACTACTCCGCGACTGCGCATCCACTCGGCCTCAGAGACAAGTGTATCAACGATACCTTGCGCCTCAGAGTAGTTAGTCTGCGCTACATTAAGGGCGGCGGCACTGACAGTGCGCGCCTCTTCAGCAGTGGCAGCCTTAACTTTTTCCGCTTCGAGGTCGATCTCCAAGGACTCGCACCTATCAATCTGATCATTCAGGCGACGTTTCAGCTCAGCGATTTCGATATCCTTGGCCTGTAGATCCTTATCCTTGCTGGACAATTGCACCTTCACATCAGCCAACTCAACCTGAAAGGCGACAAAAGACAGGCTATTTTGCAAACAACATAGAAAGGAAATAAGTGTTACAAACCTCCATCTGCTGCTTGGCAGCCTGTGCAGCCTGCGCATCCTCAACCTTCGCAGTGAGATCAACAATCTTGGCTTCAAGCTCAACAATCTTGTTACGAGCCACGAACGCGCGCTCATTATCTTTCTCACAGATGCGCTTAAACTCGGCCTTCTCCTTGGCCAGTTGCTGTTCGGCAGCTTGAAGTTTATTTTTCAGGCCCTCACGCCCCCATTCCTCCGCCTTTTTGTCCGCATCAAACTTGGCCTTCTCATCATCAAAGGCGGCTTTGGACTTCTCAAAATCGGCGATACGCTTCAACATCCGCTCCCGATAACCCTCCCAATCCGCCCGCTCCCTAACCATCGTTCGCCACTCACGAACTATCTGATGATTCGCGGCGCGGTTATTGGCTTCCCCGATGACGTAAGTTCGATACAACATCTCATGGGTCTTCGCCCTCTGCCGGTTAACCTCGCCGGGAGTAAAAGAGTTTAAGAACCAATCGCGGCAGGGCCCGAACTCCTGAAAAGTGTCCCTTTGCTTCAAACCCCAGGGAGCTTGGTGAGGAGCGCTACCACGTTCTTCCTCGGTGTAGCTCTTATAATAGATATCACCGAGAGTATCCTTCGCCCCAATGACTTGTGGATTGTAGCCCCCAGCCCCACCAGAGCTCGCACCACTGGAAACATACCGACCCGACCCCTTGGTGGTAACTATCTTTGTGCGATCATGAGCCTCAGTATGCGCAGGGTGGGTAGGTTTCGTTACCTCAGGCTCCGTTCTCCTCTCAATACCCTTAGTGATTTCAAAATCTGGATCGTTTACAGGCCTTTCCATAGCCTTCTTCTGCTCCCTCTCCCTCTCCAAATCAGCGGCTCTCTTCCTCTTCGCCTCTTCAGCCCGCCTCTCTTCCTCAGCCTTCTTCCTCTCCGCTTCTTCAGACCTCCTATCTTCCTCAGCTTTCCTATTTTTCTCTTCCTCAACTTTCTTCCGACGCTCCTCAGCTTTTCTCTGCGCCTCAGCATCCTTCGCCACATCCCCCTCAGTAACATTTTTGTCCTTAGCAGTCTGGGAAGATTTGATGGTAATCTTCGGCCTCTTCGGCTCTTGCTCAGTAAATGTAACCCCCTTCTCAGGGGTTTTCTTCTTGATCTCTGCACGAACCAAGTAATTAAGCAAAGAAAATTACAATTATGAAGAGAAGTCAAGAGCTTACCAGGAGAAAATCTATAGAGAGAGCGCAGGTTGCTCGTTTTCCTAATTAAGGGAATCGCACCAACCACCGATGCGGGAGCCACGCCAGTGGTGGTCTCGCTTCTAACTCTTTTTCTGCTGACCAACTGTGCAGTAGGCTCCTCTTCTTCTTCAGCTTCCTCTTCTTCATGCGCGGCAGTGGAAGGAGTTGCACCAGCATCAAGTTACGAGAACCCGCGCTTCTAGAGCTCCTTGAACCACCCGCTCCAGTCTTCGTCTCAGCTGCGCGCGACAAGCCGTTAAGTGAATCACTAATTATCACATAATTCTTTAAGTCACTCTGTCGAAGGCGAAACCTTTACCAGCTGCACCAGCGGTTGCGCGACTACTACCAGCCCCCTTACTGGTCACTTCGGGATCCAAGTTAATTTTCTTCTTCTTTTTCAAGGGTTTTTTCTTCTTTTCTTCTGGGTCAACCCCAAAGTCGCGCAACACACCTGCAAAGATGTTAGACCACGGACTTAGCTCGCCGTTTGAAGACCCTACAGACTCCTCGCTGGAAAGATAGAAAACCTCTTTCCCAGCAGAAGTCACAGAGTGCAAATGACGAGGTTTAGGGAATTGCGCACCTTCGGTTGCAGTAGGCGGCAAGGCGAAGGCGTCAGCAACCGGGTACATGAAATTGCTTCTAATCTGCTCATACCAGCTTTCCTCATCATCGAGAAGAGGGCGCACGCCCATGGACCCCCCAAAAGTAGCAAAGGCAGCTTGGTATAGTTGCGCCTCTGCGCATCAAAAAGCATAAATAAAATAAAGCAGGAGACATACAACAAGGGAAAGTAGGAAAATAACTGACCTTGATCACCAATCTTCAGAACAGGCACTTCCTTGCTGTCCGGTGACCACTGGTCACTCATGTGCGCCACCACCAATACATTTTCCCCAAACACCCGGTTAGGGGTTGGGGTCAATTGTTGATACCACCGTTCATGTTTTGGGATCGGAAGATCCTCCTTCAGCACCGGCTCACTCCAATCCCTGAAAGGCATGGCGATCGGAAGCACTTCTTCTCGAATAAAGAAAAATTTGGGTTTCCAATCATGGAAACTCTTCGGTGGGTTCAGCAAGATCTTCTTTGCAGCACCACGACTGGCAAACGAGAAGAAACCCATCGTCCTTTGAAGCTGATAGAAGACCCGAAACTTCTCAACAGATGGCTCGATGCCATGAGCTCGGCATAAAAACTCAAAATGACGAACCCTAACCATTCCAGGAGGACTCATCTGGGAAATATGGAAGTTGTAGTGATGCAATATGCTCCCCATGAAGTTCGTCGCCGGCAGCCTAAAGTTGCCTTGAAGAAAAAAATCTTCAAACAACGTGATGTAGCCCGGCGGTGCGTCGGCTGACGTCTGATTTTGAGCCGGGTACCGAGCATCCCACTCCGGTGGAAACCAGAAGCTCCTAACAATCTGCTCAAAAAGTCCAAGATCCCACCGGAGAACGGGAACAGGACCCTCTTCTACGGAAACACCCTCCTGATGTTCTTCAGTCATCGTCAATAAGGATGCAAGTTTCTGAAAAAACTTGAAGATGTGAAGAAAAATCTTGAAGATCTGCTACAAGATTTGATTATTCAAAGAGGAGAAACGAGAGAAAAGTTGGAAAGAACAGAAGAGAAGTGAGAACCTCTCACATCTCTTCGGATATATATACCCATCCCATTTAATGCGATGGGTAAACGTGCCGCTTTCGCCGCTTGGCTAACCCAACGAGAGGCTGCCATGTCACACGGAAAAGCAGGGGTGACGGTTACCACGCGCGCGTGGCCTCACTCTCCTGACACGAAGTGCAACCGTCGCAGACGATATGATGACATCCGTGCCAGGGGTCAACTCAGACGTCGCAATCAGCGACTTATCTCACCAACTTGCCAGAGTTCAAATTTCGAAGTTTTTCCCGCCATAAAATTACAATTAGCTTCATGCAAAAGCTACCAAGACCGCACAAGTTCACATCACCTTAACAACACTTCGCGCCTGCTCGGAGAACCAATGAACCACCTAGAACCTACCTTGGATTCCGCGCAGTTGGAAACAACAAAGACTACATGCGCCACGCCAACCAAAAGCAAGACACATTCCCTTCAACTTTTATTTTTTCTAAGTCCAGAGCTCCAACCACTTGCGTCGCGCATGGTGCAGCACTAGACTGGGGGGACTTGAACGGGTATGGTCCCAAAAAGCCGCGCAAACCTCTATCAAGGTTGCGCGTGGGACCATACTCCTTATCTTAATAAACTTCCTACCATGAGTCTCGCGCGAGCTACGCCACTTTCTGCTCTACGTCGCGCGAGGTCTCGCCTACAAGAAGCTTCGATATCAACACTTAGCATACTAAAAGAGCACATGGGCATACTAACCCGCGCGGGTTAGTTAGATGCTCAGAAAGACCCACATAGGAAAGCAGCGCAAGGCTGCCTCCAGTGGTACACAAGGTACAAGTGGCAGTAAAAAGAGCCAATGAGCGTCCAGCAGGCTCTGGTCAATTGTGCGCCACGATCGTCTGACGAGAAGTACGTAAGGACGCCTGCGTGGCACCAATCAGGGGACGGAGACGTCTGTCCCACGATCTCCACTTGTCTGCTGACGGTAGAAGAGCAGCAGGGCCGACAACAATGACACGTGGCTCCAATCAAGGTGCGCCAGCACCGAAGAACTTCTAGAAGCCACTAAACGGTTGACACTAGTGAGACAAAGAGCATATCCTTTATGTTGTCCATTTCCAGCCCAAGGCCCATCAGCCCATATCCTCTTACACCTCTCCGGCTATAAATAGAGACCTCATTCCACAGGTTAAACATTCTATTCCCTCTACTCTCACTCTTAACACTTAATTATCCTCCCAAAGCAGTCGCTTATTCTCACGCCGGAGCCTGGTTAAGAGGGAAACCCCCATATTCCCCTCTTAACGAGTAACGGTGTTCTGTTTTGCAGGATTAGACATCAAGTCGGAGCTCAAATATCCACTAGAAGATTAACCACTATGGTAGAAACATAAACCAAACTGATTAGTTTCCTTAATTAGTTCAGTGTTTCTTCAAGTGGTGAAAGCCAAAGACAAGGGCAAAAAGCGGCTAAAAGTTAAGCTAGCGATGTTGAAAATGTGCCCCGCGCCCATGGAGATCTTGCCTTTGGCATGGGGCAATGCCCACATAGATGTTGGATACTTGGATGGGGTGATGTTATCGGTGTTGAAGGGGTTGACACTCTATGTATAAAAATGGGTTTCTTGCAACATTTCTCAATTAATGATTAAGAATAAAAATTTGTTATTCAATTGTTCATAAATATATATAGAGAAAAGATCAAATACAAAACATTTTATCGTACAAAACGTACGAATGGAGTGAAAAGTAAAAAAGATACGCTGTGATATTTTCGTAATTATTTTACTCGTAGGGTAATTATCAAAATTACACTATAAATGATCTTGTATGGTAATTTTGATCTTGTAGAATAATTTTGTAAAATGATCTTGTACGATAATTACGAATAAAATAATTACGAAAATGTCACCGCATTTTCTTTACTTTTCCATGTCATTCGTACGTTTGTACATGATCTTTACTCAAATATATATAATGGTAGATGATTTTTTTTGGAACATATATATAATTTATTGCTTAATTAATAACTTACCAATCTTTATAACAAAAATTAATAAACAAAAGATTTTGTAATAAAAAATATGAATGCGATTAAACTTTCCTTTTTATAAAATTACAAATTACAAATTAGTGAATCACCAAAACATCAATAACTTTTTAGTTTAAAACATACATATTTTTCACAAGATCCTTTAATTTAAGAGAAAAGTGCTCGGATAGTCCCTGTGGTTTGTCCATTTTTCATCTTTAGTCCATAACTTTCTAAAATTAAAGCTATAGTCTTCAACTTTTTCAATTTCGTTTCCGGATAATCCCTGACGTGAATAAGGGTTAGTTTGTCCAGTTAACTGGGTGTAAAATTACCTAAATACCCTTAATATTAAAAAACTAATAAATGACTTCATCTTCCCCACTCTCACCACCATCTCCAACTTTTACCCCTACCTACTCTTCCCTTTTTCTTTCTCCTTGTCTGCAACAAACCACCATCCCCACCTTTTTAAAACCAAGATCTTATCACACTTGGCATGAGTTAATACTAATGCAGGTAATTCAAAAGTGGCACAAACAGATGCAACAATACCAGTGGTTAAAACAAAGTAGCAACAATTTAATTAACACCTTAACAGATGAAATGAAAGGCATCCATTTAGGAATTGCTTCTCTGTCAAGATAACAATTATAGGCCACCGAAACTGGCACATCAATTTCCATTTTTACCCTCCATAATTCAACAATTCAATTCAGAAGAAACAAAAGAAGCGATCGCATGAAGGTTTAAAATAGAAGACAAGTACGTGCAGTCCTGCCATTCCGTGAGGGCAGTAGATCGTCGAGGTTTAAAAGTCGTTGTGGTGTTAGTGTTACGGTTACGGCCATGATTGATTGACCGAGGAATCGGGTGTTGTTATCTGATGAAGGGCGAAGACGAAGGGGATGGTAGTGAGAGTCTGGATGTGATGAGGTGTTGTGTCAATTTGAAACCGAAACCAAAAAATTAACAGATTTTTCATTATTGAAACCGACCATTGTGCCTAAAGACGCATGGAGTGTTTGGGATTTCTTTTAACTTCTCTGATATTAGAGCATTTTTATTCAAACCATCAAAATATATGAGAGATAGTTTTTATATTATAAAGGGTATAAAAAATGGTTGTGAGTGGAGGAGAGAGAAAATGTTACGTTCATCTGTATATTTAGGGGGACACTGTTCACCCAGTATAATTTTTTTAATATATATTGAAAGTGGTTGTGAGTGAAGGAGAGAGAAAAATGTAATGATAATATTATTTAATTAAAAAGAAGAGAGAAAAAATATTTGTTTTTAGTGAAAATATATTGATATAGGAGTTGTTTTTTAGTGGAATGTATGTATATTTTGATGGATTGGACGAGAATTATAACTTCTAAGAAGTCAAAAGTGAGAAGTTAGAATTTCTAACTTCTCAATTTCTCCTTCTTCAAGCCATAAAAGTCCTTCTCGGGGGTGTTTGGGATTCCTTTTAACTTCTAAGAAGTAATAAGTCAAAAGTAGCTTCAAAATAAGCTAACCCAAACACCCACAAGGAGAAAGAAAAAGGGGAGAGTGGGTAGGGGTAAAAGCTGGAGATGTGGTGAAAGTGGAGAAGATGAAGTCATTTATTAGTTTTTTAATATTAAGGGTATTTAGGTAATTTCACACCCAGTTAACTGGATAAACTAACCCTTATCCACGCCAGAGACTATACGGGAACAAAATTGAAAAAATTGGGGACTATAACTGTAATTTTAGAAAGTTAAGGACTAAGTGAAAAATGGACAAACCACAGGGACTATCCGGGCATTTTTCTCTTAATTTAATAAAAGCTTCTTTAATTTTAATTAGAATTTTAGGCACAAGGTTGTCTCCATCTTGGATTGATGTGGGTCAAGGTGCTTTCCAATTTTTTAATTTTTTTTTACCATTTTTAATACTTATTTTTGTTATTTTTTTGGCGTAAGGTTGCCCCCTTTGGGCTGTGGTACAAAATGTTTTTTTTTTTTTTTTAAATCATGGCAAACACATGATTTTTTTTTGGATATGTTGTCATTGGATTGGATGAATGTTGATCTTCTACATCTACACTCGAAACCATGACTCCATGTTGCAGAGCTAAAAGATTATATGTATTTATAAGCAACAAATATTTAACTGCAATTTGATCATATTTCTGTTTTCTACTTCAACCAAATAAAATACAAATCATCCCACAACATACAATTAATTTAACAACAACAAGAAGAAGATACAATTAATTCATAATATCACTGGACAGCCCTTGGTGAATCTCTCATGGTAATATTCACACTATTCCTCATCGTTCTTCTACCGATTCCTGCATTTTCTTTTGTCATCATAGCCACAAATTCCCCATAATCTATCCTTCCATCCTGCAAATTAACAACATAAATCCATCAAACACCAATCCTATATAGATCATATATACACATACATATTATATTTCTACTGACATTATCTTGATCAACTTCTTTAATAATATCCTCAACAAGAAAATCCGTCATGTGGTGATCTGCACACGCCTGCTGAAGTTCATCAACTGTAATATAACCGCTTCCATCCTTATCAAAATACTTAAACGCAGCAACCAAATGTTCTTCGCGTTCCAGTTTGTTCAGATGAAGTGTAGCTGCTACGAATTCTCCATAGTCGATCGTCCCACTGTTGTCCACATCAGCCTGAAAACTAATGTCAGTTACCTGTTTTTTCTTTCTAACAAAGTTTAGGTACAAAATAAGGTTGTTTAATCATAGTCTTACTGCATCCATAAGGTCTTGTATTTCTGTATCCTTCAATGTCGAACCAAACTTCCTTAAACCGACTTTTAGTTCATCAAATGTAATTGCGCCACTGTTGTCTGTATCCATTGCCTTAAACATTTCCTTTAAACCAGCAATCTCCTCTTCTGACAAACTCTCTCCTATAACCTAAATCAAGACAAGAAAAAGGTTCAATATTGTACGTCGCACGCGTGCACACACACGCACATACACGTGGAGAAAGTTTTAAATACAAAAGGCTCTTAACGTGAGACGGTACGCGGCCACCAAAATAACGTGCGTAATTATGTATATAACATGCGTAATTAAGGTCAAAACAACCCAAGCGTAATTTTCATGTTTGATGGCATGCGGGTTTTGATTTTATGTAACGTGCATAATTATGTATATAACATGCGTAATTTCGAATTTGGTGGTCGCGTACCGTCGCACGATAAGGGGCTATTGTACGATAACCCTCCCCTATATATGTGTGTGTATATATTAGGGGATGGGTCTATGCAAAACACTATATATTGCAAGAACACGCATAACAAAATGAAACATTCGTTTTATCAATCTTAAAATAATTAAACTGTAAGAAATTGGTAGATTTGCAACGTTTATTATCTCTCTTGAAATACAGAAAGATCTATGAACAAATTTTGTTTATCAATATAACCTACACATGTGTAGGTAAACGGTAATAAATTTGTAAATTCATATCAACAAATTAGTTTGATTTTTTTATTTACATAACATACGCATTTGTGTGTAAGAAGTATAAAATTTTATAATATGAACCATTGATAAAAAAATAAACGTTTTGGGTTTGTTCTTTTTGTTATCGTGATAATTTAGTTTTATGTAATGATCCTCACCGGCTCACCCTATGTATAACATATACATACCCGCAAAGCCATCTTCTTTAACTTATTCATTGCTGAGAATTGCTTCAGACGAGAAAGAACTTCGGGATCCAGTTCTCTGTCGGGAGCAACTCCATTTTCACATATCCAAGGATGACCTGCACATCAATTATAAACAAAATGTGTCCCAATGTGATCACAATGATGTTTAATATTTATTAATTACACCAAAAAATTGTAATGACAGATCACTAATATCATGTATATTCATTGTCGAACCGACGATAATATATAAGCAAAACATATATTCAAAATGAACCACAATGGTTAAAAGAGAGCATACAGAGAACTTGATGGGCAGTTAACCGATCCTTAGGGTGAGAACACAACATGTTTCTAACAAGATCTTTTGCACTGTCGGATATAATTGGCCATGGGTCTGATTCAAAGTCTAGATTTCCCTTCAAAACCGCATCAAATATTCCCTGCTGCGATTCTACACAAGATAGTTGAATAAGCATCCGCAAAGCTTGTTTCAATATAATCTATAACACATAGTTTACAAAACGTATATACCATACCAGCCCAAAATGGAGGTACGCCGCTTAAAAGTATGTAAAGTATCACCCCGGCTGTCCATACATCCGCTTCTTGCCCGTAACGCTTCAACAACACCTCAGGAGCAACATAATATGGGCTTCCAACCACATCCGAGAATATTTGACCTAAACATAAATAAAATTCAATTACGTGTTAAAACTACAATACAACAACCATACCCAATAAATCCCACAAATAGTAGAGTCTGGGGAGGGTGGGATGTAGGCAAATCTTACCTGTTATAGACTAATACCATTGCAAGGTATGAGACTTGTCCCACATCGGTTGTATGAGCAACTGATGTGTGGTTTATATACCACATGGGCTCTCTCACCCAACCATTGCAAGGTACGGGACTTGTCCCACATCGGTTGTATGGGCAACTGATGTGGGGTTTATATACCAAATGGGCTCTCTCACCCACCAGACTAGTCTTTTGGGTTGAGTTCTCTTGTTTGGTATGTAACATTACCTCTATCACTGGGATAGAGAGGCTGTTTCCAGAGAGACCCCCGACTCATATGTTAACACTACAATATAAAACAAATATACTAACTGTTCTAATATCTATACCTGGCTTGAAGAATACGGAGAGTCCGAAATCAATGGCTTTTAGAGAAAAATCATCATCCTTATTAACCAACAAGAAATTCTCAGGTTTTAAATCTCGATGCATAACACCGAGCGAATGGCACGCCTGAACAACATCGATGATGATCTTGATCAATTCAGCCGCTTTCCTCTCGCTATAATTTCCCTTTTCAATGATCCTGTCGAACAACTCTCCACCGTTGCAAAGCTCCATGACAATATGAACATATAAAGGATCTTCATATGCACCTTTAATGGTGACGATATGCTGGTGCCCGGATAAATGGTGCATGATCTGAATCTCCCTCCTCACATCCTCCACGTCCTCTTTCGATATCAGTTTTCGCTTGGATATTGATTTGCAGGCGTAATCTATACCGGTGGAATTCTCGGTGCATAAATAGGTTGTGCCAAATTGACCCTGCCCTAGTTTTTGCCCCAATGTGTAAAGATCACGAATGTTTTCGGTTTTATGACCGATAACATAGAACGCTTGATTCGCACTGCCATGGCGGTTCATGGTGTAAAAAAAAAACAATTTGGAATAAGTGATTATGATGTAAACTTTTGATAATTTTAGTTGTTAATTTGGCGGTAAAAAGCGTGTGTTTTGTGATAATCTATCGTCTGTTCCTCCAAAAATCAAGATTCTGTGGAAAGAAACAAACTGAAAGCCTCTTTCTTGATCATCAAATATACTGCAAACAAATATAGATTACAATCAATCAGCAAACCATCATATAAATGAATGCACGTTATCTGTTTGTGAAAATGCCTAAACCAAAACAAAGTTGTATGTAAGAAGAAATAACAGGCATGTGGTAAAAGAAATAAACTGAAAGCCTCTTTCTTGATTTCATCAAATATGCTGCAAACAAATGTTGTTTACGATCTATCAGCCAACAATCATATTAATGAATGCATATCATCTGTTTGCGTAAATGCCTGAACCAAAACAAAGTTGTATGCGAGAGAAATTGTTACAGATTGGACCAATAGTGACGATTTCATAATAAATGCATCATAAATTACACATATTACGTGTTTTTTTTCGATTAAGACAATACCCATATGAACAATGATTGAAAATGACAAAAAGATTTGGAATCTGGTGATTTGGGGAAACCCCACATGGGAAATCTTTAAATGAATAATAAAAGTTGTACGTACATGTAAATAAGAATGGCGGAAGGATGAATGAATGAAGAATTGAAGGCGATGATGGATCACGTAGGAAGGAGAAGAAGAATTGAAATATGATTGAAAAGGGGCGATTTTTATGATAATTTAGGATATGGATTATGCCTCCTGTTGTTGACGAAAAAATATGGGATTAATTGGTTGATTTGTGGCTTCGTGCTGGCCATCATATAAAACCTATTTTGATTTCTCTCTCTCTAACGTGGCTTCATGACCTATTTGAAAGTTAAAAGAAGGTAATATAGGAATTGTTTTTTTATGTGAAACTAGGATTACGACCCGCCGCAATGCGGCGGGGATTCTTTAGTTATAACTAAGTCAATCTAGGACCCGCACGTTATGTTAAACCTGTCAAACGGAGAAAAAATAGACGATGTAAAAACGTTCACCCACACACGTACGTTGCGTCATGTTAACTCGCAAAATTTAGAACGAAACGTAAAAACGTTAAACCAAAGACGCACGTTGCGATGTGTTAAGTCACAAAATTTAGAACCAAGCATAAAGCGAAAAATTTGCGGAAAATGAAAACTATAAAGGACAAAAGTTGAAAGTAAAAAAAGTTATGAGGATAGATTGCAAAAGATAAAATGTTTTGTGTTAAAAGTAAAAAAAAAAAAAAAATAGTTTTGAGTTAAAAGTAATTTATGAAATACTTTTGGGTGAAAAGTAAAAAAAAAAAATCATTTTTTTTGGAAAACCTCCAAAGCCAACGTTACGACAACCATATGCATAACCATTTTTTCTTTGAAAACCCCCTAAAGCACTCCCCGCGTTGCGGAGGGGCGTAAAACGGTGTCAAATAATACTAATGTCACACAACCGTCATCGACCACCAACACTGACTCGACCTATGATATCCGTGTTGCGACGAACCTGTCAAACATGGAAAAATGGAGGTAAAAACGTTGAACCACACATGCAAGTTGCGTCGTATTAACTCGAAAAATTTAGAACTATACGTAAAACGAAAATTTGCGAAAGATGAAAAGTATAAGTGACAAAAGTTGTGAAGTTAAATTGCAAATAATGAAAAGTTGTGGGTTAAAGTTAAAAAACAAATTAAGTAGGGTTAAAATTGTAAAAAGTAAAAACCTTTAGGTTAAAAATAAAAAAGTAACTTTTTTTTTTTTTGAAAAATACCCAAAGCACAATATACAAGTAATAATACACAATAAAGTTGTAAACTTATATATGGAATAATGTGAAATTGACTTTCTAAATAAACCCAAAAATTACTCAAATCAAATATTTGGCTTTTTGGATCGGATGTGTTGTTTTGTATGGGCCATCATATAAAGTTTAGTTTTCAAAATAAAAATTTGTTGACATAAATTAGAGTGGAGAATCGTCTCAGTTTCTCTAGTTTTTTCGATACAACATGAGCGTCACATTTGGTTTTCTCAATTATTCTTATTTTTCCCAAATTTCCCCATTTTGTAGGGAACCCTCCCAGATCCCTGTTTTCATGTTTTACATTTAATTCTATATAAAAATAATTAATATGTATAAACACACATAGGGCTGTAAATGAACATGAACAAGACCTTGTTCGTGTTCGTTCGTTAAGGAAATAAATGTGGAACGGTTTATGAACACTTACTGAACGAGATTTTATGTCCGTGTTCGTTCATTAAGAAAATGAGCGTGTTCACGAACGGTTCACGAACAGAAATAAATTTGGCGAATGCGACGAAGGCTAAAGATGGATGGCCCAGAGAGAAGCATTAGAGGGAAGCACTGGAACTTGAAACCTTAAGTGTGGAATGAAGATCGATCATATTCGTCGATGTAAATAATAAAAAAGTAAAGGGGAATGATGCAAAAACAAGGTGGAAATGGGGTTTCCTAGTTTAATTGTTAGGGTAATCTATACTATATAATAAAAGAAACCATTTTGTGGACACTTGTCATCATATTAGGCCATGTTTTACAGATAATTATTATTTATTTTAAGCTTTTTTAATTAATTATAAATAACCCTCCTACTAAATATTATTTAGTTTAATCTCTTATAAATAAATTATTATTTAGTTTAATGTATTCTAATTAATTATAGATAACTCTCCTACTAAATATTATTTAGTTTAAATTTAATCTATACTTCTCATTATAATATTATATTTTACCGAATTTTTAAATATAATTTATATTTTATCACTCAAATAGCTGCTTATTTGCTTTTTGAATAACATGTTTGACCATTGTATCTTCTTTTCAATAATCATCTCTGTAATCACCATATGTCTATATCTATGGCGTACCGAGTACATCGTATCTTCTTTTCAATAATCATCTCTGTAATCACCATATCTATAGCGTACCGAGTACATCCATTAGTTTTTTTAAATATAATTTTGTTATTATTTGGTATATAAAATAATATTTGTTCAACCCGTGTAATACACGGGGGTTTTTAAAGATATAACTTTTTTATTATTTGGTAAAAAATATTACATTTATTCAACCCGTGTAATTCACATGATTTTAAAGATACAACTTTTTTTTATTTGGTATATAAAATTACATTTATTCAACCCGTACAATACATATGGTTCTTATAGATATAATTTTTTATTATCATTAAATTACATTTATTCAAACCATGCAATAAAAGAAGTTTTTAAAGAATATTATTTTATTATTTAGTATATAAAATTCATTTATTCAACCCGTGTAATACACGGGGTTATAACCTAGTAATATAATAAATATCAGTTAAATAATATAAGAAGTATAAATAAAATATATGAAAATACCAAAAATCTTTAAATTAACCACAAACAAACGAATGCACATGAATGAATGTTCATGAACACGTTCATGAACACCTTACCGAACGTTCATGAACATAGTCGAACGAACAAGACCTCAATTCATGTTCGTTCGTTTAACTAATCGAACGAAATTTCTTGTTTATGTTAAATGAACGAACATAAACGAACTTCCCGCCGAACAGTTTAAGAACTGTTCACTGAACGTTCGATTCGTTTATAGCCCTAAACACACACATGTGACGGTTATATGTGTGTGTGTGTCTATATATATATATATATATATATATATATACATATATAGGGCCAAGATCATTTCAGAACCATAAATATTTACAGAACTCCTAATAAACAATCTTTTTATTTATATATTTTTATGTTTAGGATAATTTTATCATTTATTATGTGTATTTTTACGATTACATACATGTTAAGAGTAATTTTATTATTTTTTATATGTAATTTTATAATTACACATATGTAAACTAGTTTTTTTATATATATGTAATTAGTTATGACACATATATATAATTTTGGTAATTAAACATATGTAAACTACTTTTAACATGTATGTAATCAAAGAAATACATATAATAGATGTAAACATAGGCAAACTAGGCAAACCCAACACCCCCACTAACAAGAGGTAGAGCCTACAACATCAACGCGAACCCAGCTGAGGTCAACGACAACGGTGCGAACGAGCAACCCAACTAGTCTTATTCCACCATGAAGACTCAAGGCTCCGCTCCAGTTGTTTATTATACTCCATTATAAGCTTTTATCGATTACATTTCTTGTTTTGACTATTCAAGATACATTGTTTTCAATTTGGATTTTAACGTTTCAAGTTAACATATTTCATATTGTTTCCATCGTTGCAATTAATATGGTGCTACGCCAATTGTTTTTCATTACACTTCATATCATGTCACTTTACATCGGTTAAGTTCCATTTTATTTCACGTCATCATACATCACGGTGGACCTCGTTTCATAACTTAGGGAAAGTGAGTCATGTCTCACTTTTTCATAGACTGACCACTTCCTTATAACACAAGATAGAGGTATCGCCATCAGTTAGTCTTGTTTTCTTTGGATTCGAGACTTAAACATTGGTTGTTGTGATTGGTTATGTTTGGTAGATTTTAGGATGAGTCACGTAGAACTAATCATGACTTGATAACAAAGCCAATGAAAATTTGACAAGGACATGGTGGATATGCCGCTGGTACTTCCTATATATAAGTGTTCTTGTCAAAGGATCAAAAGCTTTGTTAGATTGTCATGAGAAGTTCTGTGTAAGTAGTGTCAATCTGAGTTTGGATAACAATGTGTTTGAAGATTCATTTTATAATTCCATATGTAAGTTTATCATTATGATGTTTTGATTGCCTCAAAATCCCTTGTCATGATGTAAATTCCAATTAGACATCGTGATTACAACTCAATAGTAAATCCTTGTCATGATACCAGCCATCACCGTGTTACGACGCTTTTCATTTTTACACCTCTGGCAACAAAAAACGATTCCTCTACCGGGAACGTTACCGCCACAATCGAACCTAAATCCTACTTTGTTTCTACCTTAAATGCTAAAACAATTACCAATTATGGTTTCCTCTTAATTTCGGGAAGAAATTACTAAAAGTAGGGGAGACTGTAACATCCGACAAAATGGGCTCCCAAAATGCGACCCGTTTTGAAACCCGAATCCTAATCTTTAAAACCTCGGAAATTTTCACGAGTTAATTAGTCTTTTGCAATTTATTTATATAGTTAATTAAATAATTAATCTTTTGAAATTTAAAAATTCTAAAAATTAATCTAGTTAGTTCCGCTGGGTTTTAGAATGAATTTTAAGGTTATGAAACTTAACCAAGTTAATCTATTTAGTTAGTTAAATCTCTATTAAAGTTGAGGGGCCATTTGGGCAATGTATAGAAACTTGAAATGTGCTTTTATTTGATCAGATCTAGAATGAACTCACAAAAATAAAATATATAAATTTAAACCACATGCACCAGTAGGTAGTGTGGTGTGAATCTCATGTCCATTTTATATAAATTTACAGTTAAGATCCTTTTTGAACAACAAAATGCCGCCAAAACAGTTGACCAAGTTTATCCTTCCTTTTTGGCCGCTGATTGATCGGGATTTAATCCTGTATACACGCCTTTCCCTCATTATCTCAATCATGAACTTGGCCTCTTTTTTTTTTTAAACAAATACATCAATCATTTTTACGGAAACTTCAATCAACCTCGAGTCCGAAACGCGTATATATAGACAACATGTTTGGTCCGAGAAACCCACAACCACTGGATTACCTAATTGTTTGGTGCAAGTCATATAAGTGTTTTTTTTTTTTTGTATTTATCATCTTACTACAATGAATTCCTTTTGAAACAAAACTTGCCGTGCAAACCTACAACGATTATGGAAGGTAGCAAATCACTGACCAATTCCCAGTCAAGTTTCCTTACAAGAAGATCTCACACTCATGGCCAGATTGGAAAACGCGTTTTCTCGTGAGCCATGTCCTTTATCATCGAACACTTCTTTATAAATTCCAACACTCTAAATCTACCGACAAGAAAACTCACCCTCTTATTCGCATGGTTTCGTCGACCACAACCCATTTACACTCTCTCATTACCCGCAACATTCGTACTGCCGAAGGACTCGCAATACGCTGGAGAAGGATCTGCAACCCGTCGGAGCACGTCAACGATTGTTTCGTCATCGCTTCGGATAATCCTCGATGTTCCAAACTTTTCCCAATCCCATTCGTGTGCTAGAATTTTTGCAAGGATTCGCTAACGCAAACTTGTGAGTGAATCTTACAACTCCCCTTTTTCCATTTTATTTATATGTTTTGGGGTATATCATGTGTCGCAATGTGTTTATCGCATTTTACAAGTTCAATTCCGTGCAATTACCATTATGTGGAGTACCTATGTTATGTGTTGTTTGATTGTTTATCATGTTGGTGCATTTCATTCATTCTAGACATCACATCATCATAGGCTCGTCGGTTCCCCATTACCTATGGGCGGAACTTGACGTTGCCACCCATACGATGTCAGCTCCATTTGATTGAGCTTAGACCTTGCAGCACACCACAATACCGTGCAACATGCATACATTCATATGAATCATTATATTTGGTTTGTTTATTGTTTGAGGTTGTGTTATGTGTTGTTTGGTTGTTTATCACTTGGTGCATTTCATACATTTTGGATATCATATCATCATAGGCTCGTCGGTTCCCCATTACCTATGGGCGGAACTTGACGTAGCCACCCATACGAGGTCAGCTCCGTTTGATTGAGCTTAGACCTTGCAGCACACCATAATACCGTGCAACATACATTCATTCATTGGCACACCATAATACCGTGCAACATGCGTGCATTTATTTAATCATTTCAGTTGGTTTGTTTATTGTTTGAGATTGTGTTATGAGTTATGATATATGACATACAACATATTTACTTACATTGGTTAACGCACGTTTTCACAATAAATCAAACTTAAACATATTATTTTTTTCCAAAAACAATAAGGTTCACTCGCCAACTTTTGTTGACCCAAAAACCATTTTTACACATGATACAGGTGAACAGGTACGAAGAGAAGATTGGACACAGGATGGGCTTTAGTTAACAAAAAAACGGATTAGCTTAGTGTAGTTATGAACCATGGCTTGTGCTTGTAATTGTGTATTTGAATTAATTGTTTCGTGAAACATTTGTTATGAATTAATGATTATTTAAAACACGCAATAGCAAGTCATAAGCTTTGGATTAACCCAATCATGCCCCGATCACCTTTTCCGCTGCTGGTCGGGGTGTGACAGATTGGTATCAGAGCTATTGTCTTTAGGGATATAGGATAGGTTATTAGACCCTTAAAACCTATACTTTAGTCAACTAGGACCTATGTGCTTCTGTGATTTTATGCTATGTTTATCTTATGATTTGCTATTGTTATCGTATTTAAATTCCTTTCATTTTACACACAAATGCATGCAAGCACTCTATTTGTTACTTGAATTACATGATACATATAATGTGTTAGAATTACGTCATGAAGTCTACACATACGTTACCTATACATATAGCCCCACCTGCAATGTACCATACGAAACTTATAAAGCCCTTATTTATAAGTTCTCAATTTCACTAAATTTTCAAAACATTTCCCTCCTTTTACAATATACTCATTTTATGTTATTCAAACTTTTGTGATGTTTTTGTTTTCAAATCCCATCAAAGTGAGTTCATGTGACGGGCATGTAGTAACTGGAAAGGTTCTAGTACCGGTAGTCGGGACGTCCTGTCTAGGATTGGCATTCGTATAAATCTGAATTAACGGACCAGTTTGCCTACCTGGGGACTAGTAATGAGAGTACGAAGGACCTATTAGGCCAAAGCATGCCACACCAAACGTCGTGTGAACTAACCCAACTTTGAGTTGTCACCGTGTCCAACCAAGGATACCCTCCGATTTTCATACATTACATTCATATTTCTCGATTTTCTCCGGGTTTTAGTGTACGTTACCAGGCTAACACATGCGAACCATACGAAAGCCCGGTAATCATGGGGGCCCACATGATTACGAAGGTGAAGCATGGCGGCATGCAAGGCCCAATTACGAGCTAAGCCCAAGAACACTTTAAAAGTGTTACCATGAGTTATTGTTTTCTAATACACCCCAAACGCTTTCATTTTTATCATATGTTTATATTTTTTTTCTTTCGCATATCCGCTAGCAAATCCATCAAAAAAATCTCACAACCTTGTTTGCGTTGATTCCAGAAACTCTGGTAAACGCATGGTTGTCGTGATTCCTAACATTGTGATCCAAGCCCAACATGCTGTACCTCTTCAAGCCTTCCCAATCACCCTAGTGGCACCCAACCTAGCTTACCCAAATAAGAAACCCTACACTAGTCCTCACCCTCAAAGCAACACTTGCCACTACCACCATCAACCCACTGTACCTTGCCGACTGGGTGCCAATTGTGGACATTATGGTCCTTTGAGTAACACATGGCGTACCCCTCAAAACCAAGCTCCAACTCCTACCCAAAACGTGATCCAACCCTATCAATAACTGCATTATCCTATGGTTCCATATGTTCGAGCTTGCTTTAATTGTGGTGACCCTACCTACTTGAGAAACACGTGCCCTAGATTGTTAACATCATCAACGCTCAAGCCCAAGCAAACCAGGCAAACCAGGCAAACCCAACACCCCCACTAACAAGAGGTAGAGCCTACAACATCAACGCGAACCCAGCTGAGGTCAACGACAACGGTGCGAACGAGCAACCCAATTAGTCTTATTCCACCATGAAGACTCAAGGCTCCGCTCCAGTTGTTTATTATACTCCATTATAAGCTTTTATCGATTACATTTCTTGTTTTGACTATTCAAGATACATTGTTTTCAATTTGGATTTTAACGTTTCAAGTTAACATATTTCATATTGTTTCCATCGTTGCAATTAATATGGTGCTACGCCAATTGTTTTTCATTACACTTCATATCATGTCACCTTACATCGGTTAAGTTCCATTTTATTTCACGTCATCATACATCACGGTGGACCTCGTTTCATAACTTAGGGAAAGTGGGTCATGTCTCACTTTTTCATAGACACACAAGATAGAGGTATCGCCATCAGTTAGTCTTGTTTTCTTTGGATTCGAGACTTAAACATTGGTTGTTGTGATTGGTTATGTTTGGTAGATTTTAGGATGAGTCACGTAGAACTAATCATGACTTGATAACAAAGCCAATGAAAATTTGACAAGGACATGGTGGATATGCCGCTGGTACTTCCTATATATAAGTGTTCTTGTCAAAGGATCAAAAGCTTTGTTAGATTGTCATGAGAAGTTCTGTGTAAGTAGTGTCAATCTGAGTTTGGATAACAATGTGTTTGAAGATTCATTTTATAATTCCATATGTAAGTTTATCATTATGATGTTTTGATTGCCTCAAAATCCCTTGTCATGATGTAAATTCCAATTAGACATCGTGATTACAACTCAATAGTAAATCCTTGTCATGATACCAGCCATCACCGTGTTACGACGCTTTTCATTTTTACACCTCTGGCAACAAAGAACGATTCCTCTACCGGGAACGTTACCGCCACAATCGAACCTAAATCCTACTTTGTTTCTACCTTAAATGCTAAAACAATTACCAATTATGGTTTCCTCTTAATTTCGGGACGAAATTACTAAAAGTAGGGGAGACTGTAACATCCGACAAAATGGGCTCCCAAAATGCGACCCGTTTTGAAACCCGAATCCTAATCTTTGAAACCTCGGAAATTTTCGCGAGTTAATTAGTCTTTTGCAATTTATTTATATAGTTAATTAAATAATTAATCTTTTGAAATTTAAAAATTCTAAAAATTAATCTAGTTAGTTCCGCTGGGTTTTAGAATGAATTTTAAGGTAATGAAACTTAACCAAGTTAATCTATTTAGTTAGTTAAATCTCTATTAAAGTTGAGGGGCCATTTGGGCAATGTATAGAAACTTGAAATGTGCTTTTATTTGATCAGATCTAGAATGAACTAACAAAAATAAAATATATAAATTTAAACCACATGCACCGGTAGGTAGTGTGGTGTGAATCTCATGTCCATTTTATATAAATTTACAGTTAAGATCCTTTTTGAACAACAAAATGCCGCCAAAACAGTTGACCAAGTTTATCCTTCCTTTTTGGCCGCTGATTGATCGGGATTTAATCCTGTATACACGCCTTTCCCGCATTATCTCAATCATGAACTTGGCCTCTTTTTTTTAAACAAATACATCAATCATTTTTACGGAAACTTCAATCAACCTCGAGTCCGAAACGCGTATATATAGACAACATGTTTGGTCCGAGAAACCCACAACCACTGGACTACCTAATTGTTTGGTGCAAGTCATATAAGTGTTTTTTTTTTTTTTTTTTTTTTTTTTTTTTTGTATTTATCATCTTACTATAATGAATTCCTTTTGAAACAAAACTTGCCGTCCAAACCTACAACGATTATGGAAGGTAGCAAATCACTGACCAATTCCCAGTCAAGTTTCCTTACAAGAAGATCTCACACTCATGGCCAGATTGGAAAACGCGTTTTCTCGTGTAAATTCCAACACTCTAAATCTACCGACAAGAAAACTCACCCTCTTATTCGCATGGTTTCGTCGACCACAACCCATTTACACTCTCTCATTACCCGCAACATTCGTACTGCCGAAGGACTCGCAATACGCTGGAGAAGAATCTGCAACCCGTCGGAGCACGTCAACGATTGTTTCGTCATCGCTTCGGATAATCCTCGATGTTCCAAGCGTTTCCCTATCCCATTCGTGTGCTAGAATTTTTGCAAGGATTCGCTAACGCAAACTTGTGAGTGAATCTTACAACTCCCCTTTTTCCATTTTATTTATATGTTTTGGGGTGTATCATGTGTCGCAATGTTTTTATCGCATTTTACAAGTTCAATTCCGTGCAATTACCATTATGTGGAGTACCTATGTTATGTGTTGTTTGATTGTTTATCATGTTGGTACATTTCATGCATTCTAGACATCACATCATCATAGGCTCTTCGGTTCCCCATTACCTATGGGCGGAACTTGATGTTGCCACCCATACGATGCCAGCTCCATTTGATTGAGCTTAGACCTTGCAGCACACCACAATACCGTGCAACATGCATACATTCATATGAATCATTATACTTGGTTTGTTTATTGTTTGAGGTTGTGTTATGTGTTGTTTGGTTGTTTATCACTTGGTGCATTTCATACATTTTGGATATCATATCATCATAGGCTCGTCGGTTCCCCATTACCTTTGTGCGGAACTTGACGTAGCCACCTGTTTTGGTCAAAAATTACCTAAGCAATTAAGTGATCAAATTAGTTTTGTGAGGTAGTGTGCTAGTAATACTTTGTAAGAAATATGTTGGTTTGTTAGTTTGCGAAAACAGTTTCAGGATACGGCTCAAGATATAGAGTTGTAGTTGTGATCAAACAATGAGCAAAAAAGTAAAGGTTGACACCTGATATGTACGAGGAAAGCCCTTGATCAATCTAGATCGCCGGCATAAAACCTCGGGAGCTGACAATCGCAGCTGCCTTGTTCTTCTTATTGCTTTAAACTTCAGGATACAGTGCAGGATGTAGA
Organism: Helianthus annuus; assembly: GCF_002127325.2. Classification (NCBI taxonomy): domain Eukaryota; kingdom Viridiplantae; phylum Streptophyta; class Magnoliopsida; order Asterales; family Asteraceae; genus Helianthus; species Helianthus annuus. The sequence continues at coordinate 30,685,468 of NC_035449.2, read as the reverse complement.
GCGAATCAACTAGGTGTTACAATGTGATTTGAATACAAGTGTTTATGTGTAGTGTTTGCAGAGAGCTAGAGAGAAAGTGTTTGAAAATGTGAAAGTTGCGTGCCTTAATCTGATCCGCCCCCATCTATTTATAGTAAAACAAATATAACAAACTATCCTAAATAACCGGGATCCAACGAATATTCCTCACTCGAACGTTGTAGACCTAGTCTTTCGGGTTCAACGTCTTTCCCATAACAAACATGCCCGAGTCTTGAGGAGATGAAGTCCATCTGACCGTTAGCAAACCCCAGCCTTTAACCTGCACGTGATTAATTCAAACAACCTCAGGATATCGCCCAGGATATTAGCAATATCCCCGTCCATTATCCTGGTCACAAATAAACAATTAGAAGCAGGATATTGATCAAGATATGTACGCTCAGAAAATGACCCATAACAATTGTCCCAAAATATATCTGTTGGTATTCCAATCCAACGGATATATTTTAAAAATTTTATCTCATAAATTAAAGCAATTAAACCTAGACGACGATCAAAATCACATCATAACCTCCAACGCGCTTTTAACTCGATGGAGATCCACAATGCCCCTATATCTTCTCTCTTCTTGTTTGAAAAGCAGATATCTTCAACAGAGTCTCCAGGTAATCCCCTACTTCTTGTTCATCTTTTATCAATCTTTCTTTCTTCATCTGCCATGGCCACCAGGACTCATTCCCAAACCGGTGAATCATCCGAGACTTTTACCCAACAGAATCTTCTCAAAAATCCTGAGAAAGAAGTCTGTGCCTTTGATAATGCAGACATTGCGGCTTTGAGAGCTTCCGGTGCTTTTCCTGATAACACAGTCTTTAGACCATTCGATCGGATGTTTCTTCCACAGATTGGATTTGCTTTCCAGCATACCCTTTTTCACTGGGTCTTCGATACCCCTTTCCCGAGTTCATGATGCAATTCTTCCGGACCACCGGCATCTCTTTTGCTCAAACCATGCCCATGGTTTGGAGAGTATTAATCATACTTAACCAAATCAAAAGCCTTCACTGTCCCGACCTTTGTATCGAGGATCTGCCAATCTCTTATCGCCTCCGATCTCACGGTTCTAGCCGATTTTTGCTTTTTTCGACTTCCAACAAACCCCTTATTCTTAAAGCTACTAAAAATGAAGACGGATGGCAACGCAAGTTCTTTTTCGTCAAACGAGACTCCATTGCTGAGGGTGCCAACCTTCCGGTGGAGTGGTTAACCACCGGTAGGGTCATAAATGTTCTCATGTACCCTTAGATTTTTATCTTTTGCTAATATCCTTCTTTTTGATTCTTATGCAGTAAATTTCAAGGAAGTAGCTCCCCCTACCGCTGAATCAGAGGAAAGAATCAATACTGTTTACCGATTACCTGCAATAGACAGGAGTTTCACCACACATATCCCGAGTTCCAGTCAATACTCGTCATCTGAAATGTCTGGTAAGGACTACTTTTAAAATAGTTAGTTAGTATAGCATAATAGAATGGAGAGTAATAATAATGTAAAACTTTTTCCTTTATGCAGCCCCGACTAAGATCCCTGAAGTCTTTGATCTCGACGAGTTGGACAGCTATTCTGATCAGGTTCAGATCAAGAAGGAACCCAATCCTAAGGCCACAGCCTCATCCAAACCCAGTGGTTCCAAAGTCATTGTCATCACCAAACCTTCGTCAACTACCAAGCCCCGGAGCTCCAGCTCTCGTAAAAGGAAAGAGCCCGACTCCCCCGTCATCTCTGACACTTTTCCCTATGAGAAGCACGGGTTCATCGAAGCTAGCGGGTTTATGACTTCCTTTCTTACCTAGGTTAGTATTCTCAAACCACATCCTGCAACTTATATCATTTACAAAGATTTATCAAAATCAATACCTGTCCTCTTACTTTCGCAGTGTCTTGAACGTCTGGTTCATCTATATCAAGAATCCTGCGGACTTAACAAGACGCTTGAGTCCAAGTTGAAGGAAGCAGAAGTCACGATCTCCGATCAAGGCATGATTGCAGCCGCCAGATCTCGTCACTACGAGGAGAAGTTCAAGGCTATGATTCAAGAACACCAAACTGCTCTCAACAAAGCTACTCTTCAAGCCCAAGCCGATCTTGAAGCTGCCGATGCGCAACATGAACGGGATATGGTCAGCTACCGGGATAGCCTTAAGAGTTCCGTCGTCACTTCTCTTCTCCAGGCCAGGCTGAAGATGGCCCATGAAGCCAAAACACTAGGTTTTGAATGCCCTTCTTGGGATGTTGGTGCCTGGGAAATGAAGCTAAAGAATCTTGGCGGCATTTCTACCACACCAACTGCCGAAGGATCTTCCAAAGTAGCTGAAAAAGCTAATGATGCTGAGAGGGATGTTGAGGTGGATCCCGAGACGGGTGCTGCTGAAATTACCGCGAACGAAGATGGCACTGCCCCCTAAAACTTATTTCCTTTTGTTTGAACAATCTTATGTCTTATGAACAATTTTTATTTCCGTATCAAAACAATTTGATAGCCGAAGGTGGATGGGTCCTAGGTTTCAGGATGAAGCCTTTGGTTATCAACTAGTACCGTTTATTTCCAATAATTTCATCTTTCATTTTTCTTGCTATTACTTCCTGTCTTTCTTATTACAGACCTTAGTTTTGCAAAATATACTCAGTGATATATTATGAAAATAGAATTTCTAAAAATTCAATCACCTTTAGAGAAAATTAAAAGATAGTCCATTTTTAAAACCTGTTTTGACGATACTTGCTCGATCAAAGTTTCAAACCAGTACCAGCTTCAAATATCTTAATCAAATATCCTGAAAAGTATTTCGAAAATATATTTTGAAAATATATTCCGACAACTTATCCTAATCAGGATGTTTAACCTTTTGTCAAACATAGTATTGTCAAAAATTAGCATTTACAAAGGAAAGATCATACCAGGAATAGGGTATAATCCTATTCTCAAACTTCAATCCCTTTGCAACTCTTCCAATGAAGATGTCCCCTGTCTGAGACACTTAGTGTATTAGGTCCGAGCCTTATCCTTTGAGCTTTACACCATTGCCTCAGTAGGAATGTCCCCTGTGTACAATGTCTTCAAATACTTAGAAATCTTCTGGATATCAGTTCCAATTGTATAGACAATTTTTCGTGTTACAGGGGTAAAACCCCAGAATGTACTGGAGATAAATCCCTTGTGTTCTGGGGAAAATCCCAAATTTTCGTGCGCTACAGGCGGGAGTGTATAAACTCCAAGACTTAGAAAGGTGAAAACCTTTAAACCTTAGAGAGTATGAAAATACCCTTTCGTGAGAGAGGGTGATCAATCCTCATATACCTTTAGGATTCAGGATATAGCCAACAGTAACGAAATTGTCAGCCACTTTTACATGGACTGGTCCCGCCACCTTGAACTACTCCCGAATAACTTGCGCTCCAGGCGGGGTGTTTAAACCCAATTCGGATGAAAGGTGAATACCTTTAAACCTATGAAGGGATCAGGATCCCTTATACGTGAGAGAGGGGGCCAATCCTCTAATCTTCCGAAGCATCCTGAGTGTGTATCCTGGAGCTATATCCCGAAGCATATACTGCAAAACATTTCAAAACTAAGGTGGGTGTTAGCTTGGCTAACACCCCTCCGATGCTTAAGTCAGTATTGGGTTTCAAAGAATAAATTAAACCAAACACATTTAAAAGAGATAGAATTCATACCCTGCTGGGTTAGAAATTAAATTCTAAACTCACTTGAAATAAAGTTTAAGGTGTATAGCATTCCAAGATCTCGGCAGCATATCCCCCTCCATATCCTTGAGTCGGTATGCACCTTTTCCTGATTCTGATTCAATCTCATATGGTCCTTCCCATTTCGGAGCCAGCTTTCCATCAGCAGGATTGGTAGTATTCTGAAAAGCTTTTCTTAACACCCAATCTCCAACTTTGAACCTTCTAATCCTTATATTCTTGTTGTATGTTCTGGATATCCTTTGTTGATATGCCGCCATTCTTAGCCGTGCTGCATTTTTTGTCTCATCAATAGTATCCAGCTCCTGGCATAGGACTTCAGGATTCTGCTCAGGATTCCAGAGGTTGGATCTTGCTGTGGGTATCACCATTTCTGTCGGGATCACTGCTTCTGCTCCAAATACTAAGGAAAACGGGGTTTGACCAGTTGCATTTTTTACCGTCGTTCTATCAACCCACAAAACAAAGGGTAATTCTTCTGCCCATCTTCCTTTCTTGGCCCCTAATCTTTTCTTCAAGTTGTTGACAATTATCTTGTTTGAGGATTCAGCTTGTCCATTTGCTTGAGGATGTACCGGAGTAGACGTAATCATTTTGATTCCCAAACTCTTGCAAAAGTCAGTAGTCCTCTTACTTATAAACTGAGAACCATTGTCACAGATTATCTCGGCTGGTACTCCGAATCTGGTCAGGATATTTCTCTTTATGAAGGATACCACTTCTTGATCCCTGACTTGGACAAATGCCTCGGCTTCAACCGATTTGGAGAAATAATCTGTCATTGCCAACATAAAAACCTTCCCTCCTGGAGCCTTCGGAAGCTTTCCCACTATATCCATACCCCACTTCATAAATGGCCAAGGGGAAACAATAGGATATAATGGTTCAGCAGGCTGATGCAGTATGTTACTATGTCTTTGACATGCATCACATCTTCGAACATATTCTGTGGCATCTTTCCTCACTGTCGGCCAATAATATCCTGTCCTTAATACTTTTGAGAATAATGACCTGCCCCCAGTATGGTTACCACAATCCCCTTCATGTATATCCTGAAGTACTTCCTTGGTTTCAGGATCCTCCAGGCACCTCAGATATGGTCCTGCAAGAGATTTCTTATACAAAACATCATTTATAATGGTGAATCGTGATACCTTCATCCTAAAGGCTTCAGGATTCTCATTCTTTGGGATGTATCCTTGCTTGAGATATCTCATGATTGGAGCTATCCAGGACTTAGGATCCTCCTCAAGATAGCCATCATCAGGATCCTGAATATTTATTACTTCCTTATCCTGAGGATTCGTCGCAGGATATTGGATATGTAATATTGGTATCCGGGTTCCTTCCGGTATCCTGACCGATGATCCTAGATTTGCCAAGGCATCTGCTTCAGCATTGTCTTCTCTTGGTACCTGCTCAAGTGTAAAAGTATCGAAATATCCTGCTAATTTTTTAAGAATTTCGAGATACCCAATTAACTTCTCTCCTTTAACTGCATAGCTTCCATTAAAATGATTAGTTATTAACAAGGAGTCAACATACACTTGCAAATTTTTGATATTCATATTCTTAGCCAACTCTAATCCTGCAATTAAAGCTTCATATTTTGCCTCATTATTAGTAGCAGGAAATTCACACCTAATAACTTGGGGTAATATGTCCCCCTGTGGCGATTTTAGTAGTATACCTAAACCTACACCTCTTACATTGGATGCACCATCAGTATATAATGTCCAGCATTCTAAGTTTTCTCTTAGCTGCTGTACTTCTAAATCTACTTCATTTTGAATGTCACTACTGAAATCAGCCACAAAGTCAGCTAAAGCCTGAGACTTTATGGCATTTCTAGGTTCATATACTAAGTCATAAGCACTCAATTTCACTGACCACTTGGCCATCCTACCTGACATCTCCGGTTTCCAAAGCACGTTTTTAACAGGATAATTGGTTTTAACATGGATCCTATGTGTCTCAAAATAATGTCTAAGCTTTGTCGATGCCATAACTAGGGCTAATATCAATTTTTCTAAATGAGAATATCTAGTTTCAGCATCTAATAGACTTTTACTCACATAATAGACAGGATATTGCTGACCTTCATGGTCTTTTATAAGAACGGCACTTACAGCATTCCCTGATACAGCGAGGTATAGGGATAGTGGTTCACCATTTTCAGGCTTCATCAATAGAGGTGCAGTCGAGAGATATCGCTTCAAATCCTGCAAGGTTGCTTCATGCTTTGCTCCCCATTCGAACTTCTTATTCTTCTTGAGGATATCATAGAATTCCTTGCATTTTTCCGAGGATCTTGAAATAAATCTGTTCAATGCTGCTACTCGGCCTGTTAACCGTTGAACATCCTTCATATTCGAGGGTGATCTTATATCCAGGATAGCTTTACTCTGCTCCGGGCTTGCCTCTATCCCCCTTTTCGTCACCATATATCCTAGAAACTTTCCTGCCCCCACTCTGAAATGGCACTTAGCAGGATTCAGCTTCATGTTATACTGATCCAGGATATCAAATGCTCCCTTGATATCCTGGAGGTGATCCTCAGCCTTTTTAGATTTCACCACCATATCGTCAATATATACCTCCATGGTGTCCCCAGCCTATCTTTGAACATCATGTTCACCAATCTCTGGTATGTTGCACCTGCATTTTTCAAACCGAAAGGCATAGCAGTATAGCAATAAATACCTGTTGGTGTCATGAAAGCAGTATCCTCCTGGTCCGAAGGCTCCATTTGAATCTGCTGAAATCCTGAGGATGCGTCCATGAACGTTCACATCTCATGCCCAGCAGTAGCATCCACCATTGCATCGATATGAGGAAGGGGGAATGGGTCTTTAGGACAAGCCTTATTCAAGTCTGTGTAATCTACACAGACTCTCCATTTCCCATTTTTCTTCTGCACTACGACCACATTTGCCAACCATCTTGGGAACTTGACTTCTCTGATCATTTTGGACTTCAACAATCTTTCGACTTCCTCTTGGATGATTATATTTCGCTCAGGAGCAAACTTCCTTCTTTTTTGCTGAACAGGCTTGAACGACCTGTCAATTCCAAGCTTGTGAGTAATAATATCTTTGGATATACCTGTCATATCCTCATGCTTCCATGCAAACGTTGACATCCTGCACTTCAAAAAGTCAGTTAATTGTTCTTCAACATCCTGAGGGATATTGGTTCCGACAAGCACCGAGATATCAGGATTATCCTGATCCAGGATAACTTTCTTCACATCCTGCTCCGAAGCTTCCAAGGTATCCCGGGCCCGCATCTTTAATTGCTATGCTGGATTAGGCTTGGTCGAGGATTTCATCGAGGATGTGTAGCATTCCTTCGCCTCCTGTTGATCACTATCAACTTTGACAACCCCCAAGGGGTTGGAATCTTGATGCATTGGTGATAAGTCGAAGGCACAGCCTTCATGTCATGGATCCACGGCCTGCCTAGTATTATGTTATAGCAGGATAAGGAGTCCATCACACAGAAGCGTTGTATCGAGTTGACCCCTTCAACATATACTGGTAACTTTATCTCTCCTACGGTATTTCTAGCTTCTCCACTGAAACCAACGAGCACAGTGGACTTCGAAGTAATGTCCATCGGAGATACATTCATCCTTTTCAATGTTTCCAGCTGAATTATATTGACAGAACTACCGTTGTCCACCAATATCCTACGTACAAAATGGTTAGCCACATATAATGTTATTACCAAAGCATCATGGTGAGGATCCTGAACAGTATCCCTGTCATCACTATCGAAAGTGATCACTTTATCAGTTGTGAGGGTAGTCATCCTGACTGGTTTGTCTCCCCTTTCACTCTTGGCTTCCTTTGCATGTCTCTTAGCCGCCGAATACGAAGTCCCACAAATGTCGGATCCTCCTGAAATAAAGTTAATTATCTTGGCATCTGCTGGGGGTGATGCTGCTCGTTCAGGATCCTTCTCGGGATCCTGCCCTTTATTTTTCTTTCTTCCCAACAAGTCCTTCAGATACCCTTTGCTCAACAGGTGACTTATTTCTTTCCTCAAAGCAATGCAATCCTCGGTCATATGTCCGAAGTCTTCATGGAAGGCACACCATTTGGATTTATCCTTCCAATCAGCTTTCTGCTGGTTCTTTCGAGGCCACCTAGCTTTGTCCCCTAAACCCTGCATAGCATACATTAACTCAGGTATATTAACAGAAAAGCAGTATTCAGATAAGTCAGGATATTCTTCAAGATCCTCGTCTTCAACAGCATTCACTCTCTTGTTATCATTTCTGCCATATGGCTTGGAGCGATATGGCTTATATGAGGATTCTGATTTCCTGTTGGTTGATTCGTAGGTTGAGGTAGAATTCATCCTCTCTTGCATCTTCTTGTCATCTTCCAAACGGATATATCTCAAAGCTCTGTTACGAGCTTCGTCGAGATTCCTGCAGGGATTCATTACAAGATCCTGATAAAACTGAGAATCCTTTTGTAACCCCATCTTAAAAGCTTGCACAGCTGTTGCAACATCAAGATGTGGGATATCCAAGGATTCTCGACTGAACTTGTTCACATAATCCCTCAAGGATTCCTGAGATCCTTGAGTTATCCTGTAAAGGTCACTGGTTAGTTTTTCAAAACTCCGACTACAAGAAAATTGACTGTTGAATAAATTAACCAAATGAGCAAACGAAGTAATTGAGTGAGGAGGGACGTTTAACAACCATTTTAAGGCTGATCCTGTCAAGGTAGAACCGAATCCCTTGCATAAGCATGCTTCCTTGAGATCTGGAGGGATAGGATTGATTTCCATCCGTTCCCTGTACTGGGCAATATGCTTTTCAGGATTCGTAGTCCCGTCATACAGTTTCATGTTGGGAGTCTGAAATCTTTTTGGGATTTCAGCATCACAGATAGGATACGCAAAGCGGGATATCCTGTGGCTGTCTTGGGATACTTCCGGAATTGGCTGGACCACTCAAGGTACACTGGATATCATGTCCTTCAATTTCTGGAGCTCCCTGGTAAACGTTGACGTCACACCTGCATCCTGCAAAGACCCATTGTTGTTAGTAGCAAGAATATTATTATTTGACACATTACCGATCTGAGGATTTTGGCCATATCCTGAAGCATATCCTGAACTCCTCACAGTCGACATTCTGACCAAGGAGGGTATCTCAGGGGTATGATTCTGAGGATGGCTTGGGATGATATTCCCCCTGTTATCCTCAGTGTAAACTGCGGAACTGAAGTTCAAAGCCCTGGGCTGTATAGGAGTGACAGTTTCTTCAGCAGGTCTACTCGAGCTAGCTTTTAAGAGTTGTATTTCTCTTAACAGCATTTGGTTAGTTTCCTGTTGCTGCCTCATTTGTTCCTGCACACTTCCAAATAAAGTTAGAATTTCATCATTAGAGGCTAAAATGGGAGCAGATCCCTGAACACTCCGAGTAGGGATAACATCCTGAGGTTGTGAAGAAACTGGCATCCTTGGAGGAGGTGGTGGAAGCACCGAACCGGTAGTAGCAGAAGTCGTAGCGGACATAGTGGAGGAGCTCATGTTTGATCTCGAAGCAATTGAAAATAAGTTAGAAAAAAGTTTTGACAAGAGAAAACCGAATAATGATTTTACTAAAGTTTTTAGCAAAAATAGCACCACTTGCCCCACGGTGGGCACCAAATTGTTTTGGTCAAAAATTACCTAAGCAATTAAGTTATCAAATTAGTTTTGTGAGGTAGTGCGCTAGTAATACTTTGTAAGAAATATGTTGGTTTGTTAGTTTGCGAAAACAGTTTCAGGATACGGCTCAAGATATAGAGCTGTATCTGTGATCAAACAATGAGCAAAAAAGTAAAGGTTGACACGTGATGTACTAGGAAAGCCCTTGATCAATCTAGATCGCCGGCATAAAACCTCGGGAGCTGACAATCGCAGCTGCCTTGTTCTTCTTATTGCTTTAAACTTCAGGATACAGTGCAGGATGTAGAGCGAATCAACTAGGTGTTACAATGTTATTTGAATACAAGTGTTTGTGTGTAGTGTTTGCAGAGAGCTAGAGAGAAAGTGTTTGAAAATGTGAAAGTTGCGTGCCTTAATCTGATCCGCCCCCATCTATTTATAGTAAAATAAATATAACAAACTATCCTAAATAACCGGGATCCAACGAATATTCCTCACTCGAACGTTGTAGACCTAGTCTTTCGGGTTCAACGTCTTTCCCATAACAAACATGCCCGAGTCTTGAGGAGATGAAGTCCATCTGACCGTTAGCAAACCCCAGCCTTTAACCTGCACGTGGTTAATTCAAACAACCTCAGGATATCGCCCAGGATGTTAGCAATATCCCCGTCCAGTATCCTGGTCACAAATAAACAATTAGAAGCAGGATATTGATCAAGATATGTACACTCAGAAAATGACCCATAACACCACCCATACGAGGTCAGCTCCGTTTGATTGAGCTTAGACCTTGCAGCACACCATAATACCGTGCAACATACATTAATTCATTGGCACACCATAATACCGTGCAACATGCGTGCATTTATTGAATCATTTCAGTTGGTTTGTTTATTGTTTGAGATTGTGTTATGAGTTATGATATATGACATACAACATATTTACTTACATTGGTTAACGCACGTTTTCACAATAAATCAAACTTAAACATATTATTTTTTTCCAAAAACAATAAGGTTCACTCGCCAACTTTTGTTGACCCAAAAACCATTTTTACACATGATACAGGTGAACAAGTACGAAGAGAAGATTGGACATAAGATGGGCTTTAGTTAACAAAAAAAACGGATTAGCTTAGTGTAGTTATGAACCATGGCTTGTGCTTGTAATTGTGTATTTGAATTAATTGTTTCGTGAAACATTTGTTATGAATTAATGATTATTTAAAACACGCAATAGCAAGTCATAAGCTTTGGATCAACCCAATCATGCCCCGATCACCTTTTCTGCTGCGGGTCGGGGTGTGACTATATATATATATATATATATAGAGAGAGAGAGAGAGAGAGAAAGTATAATGTACTTCACGCCTTAACGTACATTAACGTACTTCACGAAATATATAACATGCGTAATTATTTTTTTGCTCAAAATAACGTGCGTGATTTTGGATCCCATGCGTGGTTATGTGGTCCCATGCGTGATTATGTGGTCCCATGCGTGATTCTATGTTCCATGCGTGATTATACCCCTGATCCAACGGTTACCATTGTCTCCTACGTGAAGTATGATAAGCTGTGAAGTATGATAAGCCGTGAAGAATGTTAACCTCTCTCTCTCTCTCTATATATATATATATATATATATATATATAGGTAAAGGGTACTGTACAAATTCCCTTATCGTACATTACGTACGCTACAATCTCAGCCGTCAGATCATCTTCCCGCAATGAAAATCGCATGTTGTTTTTTTTTTTTGTAATAATTTCGCATGTGATAAATTTGATGAAATAGAAGGTGTTTTTTTGTAAAAATTTCGCATGTGTTAATTCAATTTCGCATGTGATAATTTTGATGAAATAGAAGGTTATTTTTTTGTAACAATTTCGCATGTGGTAATTGTTAGGGGAGGATTTTCTAACAATTAGTGATCCTTATTTGCTATCCTAATAAGTGATCCTTACTTCTGTGACAGATAGTGATTCTCAGAAGAGCTTCAGGATCAGGATCATGGATCACCCTAAGGATCCTCATACTAACGATTGGCTGTTTGTGTTTCGTATTGTTTTGCAGGAGTATTGAGCTTGACTTGGTCTTGGCAACGTTACTATGGAATATTCCACGGGTATTTCGCACACATTTGAATAGAAATGGACGTTGTGGAGAACGTGGGAGCATGGCACAAAAGTCGGACAGTTAGTTAGCTTAGTTAGCTTTCATTTTTAAAGGGGTGACGAGCTAAATTTAGAACACTTAGCCATTTTCGGTTACACACACACTCTCGTGCAATTGCAGTCTCAAAGCTCTCAACAAACACTTAATAATTCTCACACTTTTACACGATTAACCATAGTGATCCTTGTACTTAGCTCGTCACTATCCGAAGTTGTAAACTTTTATTGATTTATTTGAGCTTGGTGATCGGTAGTTTCCATCACCCGAGGTTTTTTATGCCGGAGATCATTCATTGATCAAGGGCTTTTTCCTCGTATAAATCCTTGTGTCCTTTGTGCAATTTACATCTAAGTGATCCTTATTATTGTTCTTCATTTCAAGCATCATTCCCCGTAACTAGGAGTTTGGTTGTATTATCCTTGTGTGATTTTTGACCAAAACAGTTTGGCGCCCACCGTGGGGCAATTGGTGCTTCATTTCTAAGAAAGTTTTCTATTGGTGATCATTCCGGTTCATTGCATACGAATATATGGCTTCATCATTGAAGAATACCTCTACTGCAATGTCTGCAGTCAATTCGCCTCAGGGCATTCCACCTTTGCCTCCACCTCCTGCTGGATCTCAGAAAAATGCTGAGAAGAAACCAACTCCCATTTTCTCTAAACCTCTAACTTCTTCTGCTCCTTACACTCCCACTACTAGTGACATGTTTACTTTGATTTTGCAGATGAAGGAACATATACAGCAACAGGATAAGACCAATGATAGGATCCTCAAAGAAATCGGAGATCTCAAGAAACAAAAGAAAGCGGCAGAGGATCATTCCCCACTGGTGCCCAGATCTTTGAATTTTGATACTCCAGTGATTACTTCTCAGCCATCAGTGGTTCCAGATGTTCAATATGTGGGTGGACCAAAAGGAGTGCACTACGGTTCAGCAATAGTGACTCAGGCATCAGGTTCATATTTCCAGCCAGCAGGATCCTATCCTCAGCATATGGGATCCTTCATGAATTCAGGAGCCTACTCAGGAGCGCAGCAGATTCAAGGATTTTCCTCTGTTCCAGGATCATCCCAGGTTCAAGGATCCTCCTTTGTTCCAGGATCATCCCAGGTTCAAGGATCCTTCTTTGTTCAAGGATCATCCCAGGTTCAAGGATCCTCCTTTGTTCCAGGATCATCCCAGGTTCAAGGATCCTCCTTTGTTCCAGGATCATCCCAGGTTCAAGGATCCTCCTCTGTTCCAGGATCATCCCAGGTTCAAGGATCCTCCTTCGTTCCAGGATCGTCCCAGTTTTAGGGACCCTTCCATATGCCAGGATCCTTGAGGAGTTTGCAAACAGGAAGTTCAGATGTCCATCAGGGAGATTTTATTCTGATGCAGACCATTGCTTCCACTGGTCCCTCCATCATCCCAGAGTCCCAGCAATATGGATTCACATCCGGTGTTCCTAACTTGAACCCGATGGGAGGTAACACTTTTAATAATTCTCTTACCACTAACCATGGATTCATGCAGGACACAGGTATCAACCATGCTATGGCCAGAGAGTTGCAAAAACTGAAGGATATGATATCAAGTGTTCCAGGAGTGGTCAAACCTATCCCGGAGATTGCAGATGGAAGCCATAGGATATCTTGTTTTGCACCACCAATCTGTGATGCTGAGATACCCAAAAGGTTCCATGTTCCAACTATGAAGCTGTACGATGGTTCGACGGATCCTGAGGAACACATAGCACAATACAGGGAGAGGATGGAGATCAATCCAATCCCAGAAAGGTTAAAGGAAACGTGCCTGTGCAAAGGATTCGGATCCACTCTTACTGGATCAGCCCTCAAATGGCTGCTAAGTCTTCCCCCTTACTCTATTACCTCATTTGCTAATCTAGTTAACTTATTCAATAATCAGTTTTCTTGTAGTAGAAAATTTGAGCGATTAACTAGTGATCTATATAGGATAACCCAGGGTCATAATGAATCATTAAGAGATTACATCACCAAATTTAGTAAAGAATCCTTAGACATTCCCAACTTGGATATAGCCACGGCTGTTGAGGCCTTCAAAATGGGATTGCTTAGGGATTCATTATTCTGTGATGATCTTGTTATGACACCATGCAGGAACCTAGATGAGGTAAGAACCCGGGCACTCAGGTTCATCCGGCTAGAGGATGACAAAAGGATCCAGGAGAGATTAGCAGGATCCTCAAAACAAGAGAAGCAAGGATCCTCATTCAAGAACAACAAGTTCAGATCCTATAACAAGTCTGACAACCAGAACGTGCATGCTGTTGATCAAGAAGAGGATGATGAAGATTATCCTCCAATTTCTGAATATTGTTTTTCCATTGATAACAATGAACTAATACTTGCGATGCAGAATCTAGGTGATTGTTTTGGTCAAAAATCACACAAAGGATAATGCAACCAAACTCTATGTAAACGGGGTATGATGCTTGGTTTGTTAAAAAAGTAAAGGATCACTTTCACTATGAAATATGCGAAGACACAATGATTTATACGAGGAAAAAGCCCTTGATCAATGTATGATCTCCGGCATAAAAAACCTCGGGTGATGGCAACTACCGATCACCAAACTTTTATATAAGAAAAATAGTTACAACTTCGGATGATAATGAGCTGGGTACAAGGGTCACTATAGTTTCGAGTGTCTAAGCGTGTGAGAATTGTATTGTGTGTTCTTCCGAATGGGGAAGAGTGTTATATATACAAGTGTAGGTGACCTATTTTAGGTAAAAAGACTAATAATCAGCTCATTACCCCTTTAGAAACAAAAGTAAATCTAGCCTAAATTATCGCCCTTAAATCATGCCAAGTTTCCATATCCTTCACAACGTCCATCTCCGATTAAGCACATGCTATAGTTGTAAAGACGCGTCCTGTGATTGTGATGCTTAAGAGCGGATCCTGTTAGATGTCCTGCAAAACAACATTAAATTCAACGAAAGCAACTGTTAGCATGAGGATCCTATGATGGTCCGTGATCCTGATCCTGGAACTCTGCTGAGGATCACTATCTGTCAAAGAAACAAGGATCACTGGTTAGGATCACACGTGAGGATCATGTATTGTAAAAATCCAGCCCTAACAATTGCCCCCAAAATATAAGGAGTTTATTGTAAATTAATGAGTTATATTTTGTTCTGATCTTATCTTCAACGGACAACTCGGATAACTAGCCGTTATTGTTTTGGTCAAAAATCACACAAGGATAATGTAACCAAACTTTATGTAAACGGGGTATGATGCTTGGTTAATTATAAAAGTAAAGGATCACTTTCGTGATAGAGATGCAAAGACACAATGATTTATACGAGGAAAAAGCCCTTGATCAATATATGATCTCCGGCATAAAAAACCTCGGGTGATGGCAACTACCGATCACCAAACTTCAATATAAGAACAAAATGGTTACAACTTCTGATGATAATGAGCTGAGTACAAGGATCACTATTGTTTCGAGTGTCTAAGTGTGTGAGAGTTGCGTTGTATGTCGTCGTGTGTTCTTCCAAATGAGGAAGAGTGGTATTTATACAAGTGTAGGTGACCTATTTTAGGTAAAATGACTAATAATCAGCTCATTACCCCTTTAGAAATAAAAGACAATCTAGCCTAAATTGCCGCCCTTAAATCAAGCTAAGTTTCCATATCCTTGGCAACGTCTATCTTTGATTAAGCTCATGCCATAATTGTGAAGACGCGTCCCTCGATTATGATGCTTAGAGCGTATCCTGCTAGATGTTCCTGCAAAAATAACATTGCATTAAGCGAAGGTGACCGTTAGTATGAGGATCCTATAATGTCCCATGATCCTGATCCTGAAGTCCTGCTGAGGATCACTGTCTGCCAAAGAAACAAGGATCACTGGTTAGGATCACGTGTAAGGATCACGTATAATAAAAATCCAGCCCTAACAATTGCCCCCAAAATATAAGGAGTTTATTGTAAATTGACGAGTTGTATTTTGTTTCGATCTTATCTCCAACGGGCGACTCCGAATAACTAGCCGTTACACCCGGACTAGCCGTTGTGATCATTACGTCATAGATGTGACAATCCCTGCAGATCATGATTATAAATAGGAGATAGGGTGAGGATCAATTTGTATTTAAATTCAGGATATACTCCCTTTATAATCTCCACCGAAGATTGATCAGGTATTCCCCTCTTCTCTCTTTTCTTTCTTTCTTCTCTTGCTCTGTTTTCTGCTTTTATTCTGTTTCTGTTCCGTCACAAGCATGTTGCTCCGGAATTCTCCACACAAGGATTCCAAGAAGAGTAGTCCCCTAAAAAGCCAAAGGATCATCAAGGATTCTCCTACGGAGAGGTGTTGCTTTACTGATGCTCACGTAGACAGAATTCGTCATTGCTTTCCGGCGAACGCAGTTTTCAAATCCTTTGTACCTACAGCTTTGAGCGACTTTGTTTCAGACGCCTGGGTGGCTTTTCCTGCTACTCCATTTACCATAGGATATTCGTATCCTTTTCCAACCTTCACCCAATCTTTCTTTTCCTTAATCGGCATCTCCTATATCCAAGCCATGCCGATGATCTGGAGGGTTCTGTATACCTTCGAGAGGATCATCGAGCAGAAAAGGATTGATCTTGGGATGGCGGAGTTGGCCGAGCTTTATGATCTTACCACGTTTGGTTCTCATCGATACTTGCTGAAGCGGAAAGCCGGGGAGGATCACCCTGTCTTCAAGGTCACTAAGAACGATACAAACTGGAAGCGTCGCTTTTTCTTTGTTAGAAGGGATACCATCCCAGATGGGGAGGATCTGCCCAAGGAATGGGCTACTCATGGTAGGATAGAGGATCCTGGAAGGATCACTATCAGACTTGCCTTATGTGATGAGGATCACTAACGTCTCTTTTCTTTTGTCTTTTGTGCAGCTATTTCCGTTGCTCACCTAAAATTGACCCCTGCTGCAAGAGAAAGAGTCTTAGCTTTTAAAAAGCTCGATCCTGAGGTCAGAAGTTTCCAAGTCACCGTCCAAGACTCACAAGAAGTATCCTCTGCATCTGCCACTATGTCAAGTAAGTATCCTTATAGAAAATAAATTATATGTAAGATTGTTTGATTAATAAGGCAACTTATCTTGATTTTGATTGTGTAGGCGCTGGGAAGTCTGCCAAGTCTGTCAAATCTGCCTCCAAATTTGGGATAAGTGATCTTGCCAACGTCAAGTCTTCGAGGAAGAAGGCTCCTGCTGCTAGTCCTTCAGCTTCAGCTCCTAAGGCACCTATCCGAGGCAAGGGGAAGAAGAGGAAAACTTCTGAAGATCTCCAAGGATTTCCCCTCCTTCGTCAGCAATTCCTTGATTATTTTGACGAAGTTAGGATCACTGCCCCTGTTGATTGTCCTGACAAGTTTAGGGATCACCTATGTCTGATGTTGTTTTCCTGTTTTTCTTGTAGAAATTCACCGAAATGGAGACTTATGTTAACTAGGTTGAAGATCAAGATCGTCAAATTGCCGACCTCCAACAGATGGGTGCGCAGAAGGATCTCAAGATTTCTGATCTTGAGAAGGAGATCCGGGCTGTTAAGGACGAGGCTGTCAAAGCATTGATCAACTTTGATTATGAAAAGCATGACATTACTCAGGATGCTAAAGTCTCTGCCGCGATAGCTATGTACAAGATACAACTGCAGATGGCTACGGAGGCTCAGGATCCTTCCTTCGATAAGAGCACATGGGATGTTGAAGGCTGGAAGGCAAGGCTGGCGGAACTGGAGGACGAGGATGAAGCCGAGGATATCCCAATGCTGGAGGGTGGTGATGCTGACAAGGATCAAGGCGGAGAAGCTGGTGGTGACGAAGCAGCGAAGGTGTAGGCTGCATGATTGGGCGATGATGGATATTTTTGACTAGGCCGGAGCCCAATTTTTTAGGTTTGGTAATAGTTTCTTGTGGTTGTTGATGGTTTGTGAAACGATTATGGTCTGTAATCTCCGAACAATAGTTTTTAGGGTTAAGGATCCTGGATCCTTTGAACAATAGGTAGGATTGCAAAAGGTGGAGGGATCCTCTGTTTGGGGGATGAAGCCTTTGTGATCCTGCCGCTTTTAATTTCCTGCACAATGCTAAGACCGCATAGACAATGGACACCCTTTGCCAACCCATGTGGACGGGCCACGTTTTGCTGGTAGAAATGTGGGTTGGCAATTTTGACAACTTTTTTGAAAGGGTTAAAGATCCTTTTGTTAATAATATAACCTTAATTTTTCTGGCTTATCTCGTGTTGTTATCCTTTAATTATCTTCTTGTTTCTCAATTGTTTTTGTAGTATATTTGTTAAAGTGACAAGAGTTAAAAATATGCTTAATAAATTTAGGATATGATCCTAGATCAAATATCCTCATATTGAAGATTCTCAAAGTACTTTAGTTCAAGGATCATAGGTTCGGTTGTCAAAGTGTAAGGGTTGGTTAGGATAACGAGTATAATCAAAAATAGTCAAGGATCATACCTGAGGATCCAAGTTAGGATCCTAACCTTCAATCGAGACAATCGTAGATAAGATTTTGATGGACAATAAGGATTAAGGATCCTTATGTGTTTTAACTTTGACAATCCTGAAAAATGAAACATAACTTGGGACTAAGCCAATGTAAAAAATAAATTAGTAACTGGGGACATGCCCAAAGGAATATACGAGAATGATCCCGGAGGATCACTGGGGACAAGCCCAAAGGATAACTGGGGACAAGCCCAAAGGATAACTGGGGACAAGCCCAAAGGATCGTATGTAAACTGGAGTATGGCCCTTACTGGCGACTATCCAAACTTAGTGACATGAAAATGTCAAAACCTTAGCTAACGTGAAAACGTTAGAAACCTTAGGAACGGATGTATGGTACGTCTACCATTATACGTAGGATCCTAGATATAGCCAGTACTATGAGGTTGTCAGCCCCGGAAAACTGGTCCCAAAGACGTGAACTATATCAGGATCATCGTGCGCTGCTGGCGGAAACTAGGGATAATCCCAAGGATAACTGGGGTTGGACCCAAGGATCTGCGGTGCTTTTGAAGATCTTTGACGATATGCTGAAGATACCTGAACTATCATAACTCAAATGGTTTGTGAGTAGAGGACGAAGGATACGTGATCCTTATCCTTAGGTAAAAAGTAAGAAAATGTAATAGTTGTAGGATAAGCACGTTACCAGAGTAAGGATCACTGATATCACCGGGATCCTTTAAGGATACTTCAATATATGGGTCACATGCCTGAAGGATCATGGTCACATGAAATATTTCTTTAAGTGAACAGCATTCTAGGCTCTTGGTAACAAGTTTCCTTCCATGGTTAACAACCTGTATGCCCCCTTTCCTGCTTCAGCTTCAATCAAGTAGGGGCCTTCCCATTTTGGTGCTAACTTCCCGTCAGCAGGATTGATAGTATTTTGAAATGCTTTTCTCAACACCATATCTCCGACTTGGAACTTCCTTATTCTTACATTTTTGTTGTAAGCACCAGCCATTCTTTGTTGGTAGCTTGCCATCCTGATCCTAGCCAGATCCCTGATTTCCTCAATAGTATCCAAATCCTGGGCTAGGATTGCAGCATTTTCTTCAGGATCACGAGCACTTGTTCTAGCAGTTGGGATCACCATTTCTGTTGGGATCACTGCTTCTGCCCCAAATACTAAAGAGAAAGGTGTTTGACCAGTGGCATTCTTGGGAGTTGTTCTATCAGCCCATAACACATAAGGTAACTTCTCTGCCCATTTCCCTTTCTTGGATCCTAGCTTCTTCTTCAGATTGTTGATGATAATCTTGTTGGATGATTCTGCTTGGCCATTGGCTTGTGGATGAACTGGTGTTGATGTTATCATCTTGATTCCCCAACTGTCACAAAAGTTAGTAGTTCTGCTTCCAATGAATTGGGAACCATTATCACATACAATTTCAGAGGGAACGCCAAATCTAGTTATAATGTTTCTTTTGATAAAGGATATAACTTCTTTTTCTCTGACTTGAGCAAAAGCTTCAGCTTCTATCCACTTAGAGAAGTAGTCAGTCATAGCAAGCATAAACACTTTTCCACCAGGTGCTTTAGGGAGCTTGCCAACTATATCCATCCCCCATCTCATGAAAGGCCAAGAGGATGGTATGGGGTGTAGCAATTCAGCTGGTTGATGAAGGATATTGCTGTGTCTTTGACAAGGATCACATTTCCTAGCATATTCTACAGCATCCCTTTTCATGGTTGGCCAGTAGTATCCTGTTCTAAGGATCCTTGAGAATAATGCCCTGCCCCCAGTGTGGTTTCCACAATCTCCTTCATGGAAGTCTCTCAACACTTCTTCAATTTCAGGATCCTCAATACATCTTAAATATGGTCCTGCAAGGGATCGTTTATATAGCACATTATTTAAGATTGTAAATTGAGATACCTTGATCCTGAAAGCTCTAGGATTTTCTCCCACCGGGACCTCTCCATGTTGCAAGTATTTCATGATTGGTGAGACCCATGATCCTGCATAAGATTGAGCTTCTTCACTAGGGATTACTGCAGTATCCTCTTCTATTTCCATGGCCACTTGATTTTCAATAGCAGGAGCCAAGATATGGATGATAGGGATACTTATGTCTTCTGGAATTTTTAAGGATGATCCTAAGTTGGCCAATGCATCAGCTTCCGTGTTATCCTCCCTTGGTACCTGTGTTAAGCTGAAAGAGACAAAAGAGAGTGCCAATTCCTTGACTATCTCTAAATATTTGGTTAGTTTTTCACCTTTAACAGCATAGGATCCATTAAAGTGATTAGTGATCAACAATGAGTCTACATATACTTTAAGATACTTCACCCCCATATCCTTAGCAATTTGTAAGCCAGCAATTAAGGCTTCGTATTCAGCCTCATTGTTAGTTGCTTGGAACTCACAGGCTATGGAGTGGGGTATTATGTCCCCCTGTGGCGATTTTAGTAGTATCCCAAGCCCTGTGCCCTTGACATTTGAGGATCCATCAGTGTGTAGTATCCAAGGATCCTTTGTCTCATCCAGCTGCTGGACCTCCAATTCTGCTTCTTTTTGTAGATCACTACTGAAATCAGCCACAAAGTCAGCTAAGGCTTGTGATTTAATGGCTGTTCTTGGTTCATATCTTATATCATGGGCACTAAGCTTCACTGCCCACTTAGCCATTCTCCCTGACATCTCCGGTTTCCTGAGGACATTCTTAATTGGAAAATTAGTTTTAACAACAATAGTATGGGTTTCAAAATAATGCCTTAACTTAGTGGATGCCATGATTAATGCAAGAATAAGTTTTTCGAGGTGCGAGTACCTGGATTCGGCATCAAGTAAACTTTTACTTACATAGTAGATAGGATATTGTGTACCTTCGTGATCCTTGACAAGGACAGCACTTACAGCGGTTGAGGATACCGCCAGATATAAGGATAACACATCTCCTTTTTCCGGTTTTGCTAATGCTGGTGCTGAGGACATATATTCTTTAAGGGCTTGTAAAGCGTTCTCATGCTTCTCAGTCCATTCAAACTTCTTGTTCTTCCTTAGGATATCGTAAAATTCTTTGCATTTCTCCGAGGATTTCGATATGAACCTGTTCAGGGCTGCTATCCTGCCTGTCAGCCTCTACACATCCTTAGCATTGGCAGGGGACTTGATATTCACTAATGCTTTGATTTGCTCCGGACTCGCTTCAATTCCCCTTTGAGTCACCATATATCCTAGGAATTTTCCTGCCTTAACACCAAAGTGGCATTTTGAAGGATTGAGCTTCATGTTATAATTATCAAGGATATCAAATGCTTCTTCCAAATCCCTTAGGTGATCCTCAGCTTTCTTTGACTTGACTACCATATCATCTATGTACACCTCCATAGTTTTTCCAATTTGATCTTTGAACATCGTATTTACCAGCCTTTGATATGTTGCACCTGCATTTCTTAGTCCAAAAGGCATGGCAATATAACAATATAAACCGGTTGGGGTCATAAAGGCTGTATCCTCTTGGTCAGATGGTTCCATCTGAATTTGTTGGAATCCAGATGATGCATCCATAAAGGTCAACAGTTCATGCCCCGCCGTTGCATCCACCATGGAGTCAATGTGGGGTAATGGGAAAGGATCCTTGGGACATGCCTTATTCAAATCAGTGAAATCGACACATACCCTCCACTTTCCATTTTTCTTTTGGACAACGACCACATTGGCTAACCATTTTGGATATTTTACCTCTCTGATCATACCTGCTCGAAGTAGTCTCTCTACTTCTTCTTGGATAATGGCATTCCTTTCTGGTGCAAACTTCCTCCTTTTTTGATGGATTGGTTTGATGGACCTGTCAATGCCGAGTTTATGAGTTATGATATCCTTAGATATACCTGTCATATCTTCGTGCTTCCATGCAAAGGTAGACTTTCTTCTCTTGAGGAAGGATATCATGTCTTCTTTCATCTTGCCAAGGATCCCTGATCCGATATAGATTTTTGATTCAGGATCACTAGGATCCAAGAGGATTTCGTCCACATCTTGTTCCCTTGCCTCCAAGACATTCCTCGGAGGATACTGTAATTGCTATTGCTCCCTTGGCTTCGAGGTTGGCTTCATGGATGAGGTATAACAATCCTTAGCCTCCTGCTGATCACTGTTGATCTTGATTATTCCCCATGGGCTAGGGAGCTTCACACATTGATGGTAGGTGGATGGGACTGCTTTCATATCATGTATCCAAGGCCTGCCAAGGATAACATTGCAACAAGACAAACAGTCAATAACGCAAAATTTCTGGTAATTATGTAATCCTTCCACGTAGATTGGGAGTTTGATGTCCCCCAGAGTTTTCTTCGTTTCCCCACTGAATCCTACAAGCACGGAGGATCTTGGTGTGATGTCTGATTCTGGGATTCCCATCTTCTTCAGAACATCAAGCTGGATAATGTTCACTGAGCTTCCTCCATCAATAAGGATCCTGCGGACAAAATGGTTAGAGATAAAGAGAGTGATAACTAAACTATCATGATGAGGATCCTGAATGTTAATGCGATCAACCTCATCAAACGTTATCATCTTCCCTTCTGAGACACTTGATGTTCTAATAGGCCTTTCTCCATTATCCATTTTTGACTCCTTTGCATGTCTTTTGGCCGCCGAGAAGGATGTACCACAGATGTCTGATCCTCCGGAAACAAAGTTGATCACTTGTGCATTTGCCGGAGGTGCTGGAGCCTTTTCAGGGATCCTTTCAGGATCCTGAGTCCTTTGCTTTTTTCTTCCCAACAATTCTTTTAGGTGCCCCTTGCTTAACAGATATCCAATCTCTTTTCTTAAAGCTATGCATTCTTCAGTTAGATGCCCGAAATCCTCATGGTATGCACACCATTTTGACTTGTCTTTAGTCCCGGATGGTTTATCGTTCTTCCTGGGCCATCTAGCCTTTTCACCTAGATTCTGCATTGCAAGGATCAGTTCATGATTATCAACGGAAAAACAGTATTCTGAAATTGGAGGATAATCTTCATCATCCTCTTCTTGGTCAACAGCATGCACATTCTGGTTATCGTTTCTATGGTAGGATTTGAACTTATTGCTCTTGAAGGAGGATCCATGCTTCTCCTGCTTTGAGGATCCTACTTGTCTCTCCTGGATCCTCTTGTCATCTTCTAGCCGGATGAACCTGAGTGCTCGAGTTCTTACTTCATCTAGATTCCTGCATGGTGTCATAACAAGATCATCATAGAATAATGAATCCTTAAGCAGTCCCATTTTGAAGGCTTCAACAGCCGTAGCCATATCCAAGTTGGGAATGTCCAAGGATTCCTTACTAAATTTAGTTATATAATCCCTTAATGATTCATTATGATTTTGAGTTATCCTGTACAAATCACTAGTTAATCTTTCAAATTTTCTAGTACAAGACAATTGGTTATTGAATAAATTAACTAAATTAGCAAATGAAGTAATAGAGTAGGGGGGAAGACTTAGCAGCCACTTATGAGCTGATCCAGTAAGAGTGGATCCAAATCCTTTACATAGGCATGCTTCCTTCAACTTTTCTGGGATAGGATTGATCTCCATCCTTTCCCTGTATTGTGCTATGTGCTCCTCTGGATCCGTTGTACCATCATACAGCTTCATAGTAGGGATATGGAACCTTTTGGGTACCTCTGCATCACAAATTGGTGGTGCAAAGCGAGATACCTTATGGCTTCCATCTGCAATCTCTGGGATAGGCTTGACTACCCCTGGAACACTTGAGATCATATCTTTTAGCTTTTGCAACTCCCTGGCCATAGCATGATTGGTACCTGTATCCTGCATGAATCCATGGTTAGTGGCAGGATAATTATTTAAAGTGTTACCTCCCATTGGGTTCAGGTTAGGGAATCCATATTGCTGGGATTCTGGAACAACGGAGGGACCAGTGGAAGCAATGGTCTGCATTGGAATGAAGTCCCCTTGATGGACATCTAGACTTCCTGTTTGCAAACTTTTTAGGGATCCTGGCATCTGGAAGGATCCTGGTGTCTGGGATGATCCTGGAACGAAGGAGGATCCTTGAACCTGGGATGATCCTGGAACAAAGGAGGATCCTTGGCCCTGGAATGATCCTGGAACAAAGTAGGATCCTTGAAACTGCTGTGCCCCCGGATAGGCTCCCGGATTCATGAAGGATCCCAAATGCTGGGGGTAGGATCCTGCCGGCTGGGAGTGTGAGCCTAATGCCTGAGTCATTGCTGTCGATCCGTGGTGCAATCCTCTTGATTCTCCCATGATTTGCACGTCTGGAATTCCTGTTGGCTGAGAAGTAATCATTGGAGTATCAAAGCTCAAGGATTTGGGCATCAGTGGAGAATGATCCTCTGCCGCTTTCTTTTGTCTTTTGAGATCTCCAATTTCCCTGAGGATCCTTTCATTAGTTTCATCCTGCCGCTGCATACGATCCTTCATCTGCAAAATCAAAGTAAATACATCACTAGTACTGGGAATATAAGAATTCATAGCAGAAGGAGATGGAGTTTTAGAATTAGTAGGAGTTTGTCTCTTCTCAGCATTCTTCTGGGATCCTGCCGGTGGTGGAGGCAGAATGTTCTGGGACGAGGTGACTACAGACATTGCCATGGACATGTTTTTCAATGATGAAGCCATGTAATTCTATGAAATGATTTCGAACAAAAGGTTTTCTTATGAATGAAGCACCAATTGCCCCACGGTGGGCGCCAAACTGTTTTGGTCAAAAATCACACAAGGATAATGTAACCAAACTTTATGTAAACGGGGTATGATGCTTGGTTAATTATAAAAGTAAAGGATCACTTTCGTGATAGAGATGCAAAGACACAATGATTTATACGAGGAAAAAGCCCTTGATCAATATATGATCTCCGGCATAAAAAACCTCGGGTGATGGCAACTACCGATCACCAAACTTCAATATAAGAACAAAATGGTTACAACTTCTGATGATAATGAGCTGAGTACAAGGATCACTATTGTTTCGAGTGTCTAAGTGTGTGAGAGTTGCGTTGTATGTCGTCGTGTGTTCTTCCAAATGAGGAAGAGTGGTATTTATACAAGTGTAGGTGACCTATTTTAGGTAAAATGACTAATAATCAGCTCATTACCCCTTTAGAAATAAAAGACAATCTAGCCTAAATTGCCGCCCTTAAATCAAGCTAAGTTTCCATATCCTTGGCAACGTCTATCTTTGATTAAGCTCATGCCATAATTGTGAAGACGCGTCCCTCGATTATGATGCTTAGAGCGTATCCTGCTAGATGTTCCTGCAAAAATAACATTGCATTAAGCGAAGGTGACCGTTAGTATGAGGATCCTATAATGTCCCATGATCCTGATCCTGAAGTCCTGCTGAGGATCACTGTCTGCCAAAGAAACAAGGATCACTGGTTAGGATCACGTGTAAGGATCACGTATAATAAAAATCCAGCCCTAACAGTTATAACCGGACTAGCCGTTGCGATCATTACGTCACTGAAGTGACATCCCTGCAAATCATGATTATAAATAGGAGATAGGGTAAGGATCGATTTGTTATTTAAATTCAGGATATACTCCACCGAAGATTGATCAGGTATTCTCTTCCTTTCTTTCTTCTTTTTCCTGCTTTGTTTTTTCTGCTCTTGCTCTGTTTTTGTTCTGCCACGAGTATGTTGCTCCGAAATTCTCCCCATAAGGATCACAAGAAGAGCAGTCCCCTGAGAAGCCAAGGGATCATTAAGGACTCTCCTACGGAGAGATGCTGCTTTACCGATGCTCATGTAGATAGGATTCGTCATTGTTTTCCGGCGGATGCTGTTTTTAAGTCATTCACATCCACTGCTTTGAGTGACTCTGTTTCTGACGCCTGGGTGGCCTTTCCTGCAACTCCGTTTACCATAGGATATTCGTATCCTTTTCCGGCCTTCACCCAATCTTTCTTTTCTTTGACCGGCATATCTTATATCCAAGCTATGCCGATGATCTGGAGGGTCTTGTATACCTTCGAGAGGATCATCGAGCAGGAGGGGATTGATTTAGGGATGGCAGAGCTGGCCGAGCTTTATGATCTTACCACGTTTGGTTCCTATCGATACTTGCTGAAACGGAAGGCCGGGGAGGATCACCCTGTTTTAAAGGTTACCAAAAATGATACAAACTGGAAGCGTCGTTTCTTCTTTGTAAGGAGGGATACCATCCCTAATAGGAAGGATCTGCCCAAGGAGTGGGCCACCCATGGTAGGATAGAGGATCCTGGAAGGATCATCATCAGACTTGTCTCTTATGATGAGGATCACTAATGTCTTTTTTGTCCTTTGTGCAGCTATCTCCATTGCTCATCTCAAGTTAACCCCTGCTGCAAGAGAGAGAGAGTTTTAGCTTTCAAAAAGCTTGATCCTGAGACCAGAAGTTTTCAAGTCACCATCCAAGATTCACAAGAAGTATCCTCCGCATCTGCCACAATGTCAAGTAAGTATCCTTACCAAAAAGTAAGTTCTATGCAAAAATGTTAAATTTGTTAGGAGACTTATCTTGTTTTGATTGTGTAGGCGCTGGGAAGTCTACTAAGTCTGCCTCTAAGTTCGGGATTGATGAACTTGCCACTGTCAAGTCTTCAAGAAAGAAGACTTCTGTTGCCAGTCCCTCTGCTTCGGCCCCTAAAGCACCTGTTAGGGGCAAGGGGAAGAAGAGAAAGACTTCTGAGGATCTCCAAGGATTTCCCCTGATCCGCCAACAGTTTCTCGACTACGTCAATGAGGTAAGGATCATTGCCCCTGTTGGTTATCCTTCTCGAATATCCTGCTTGTGTATTCTGCCTGTATATCCTGCTTCTTTGAGGATCACCTGATCCTGAACTTACCTTTTTTCTCTTTTGCAGAAACTTGCTGAGATTGAGACCTACCTTGGCCATGTCGAGGATCAGGAAAGCCAAATCGCCGACCTCCAACAAATGGGCGTATTGAATGATCTCAAGATAGCCGATCTTGAGAAGGAACTCCGGGCTACCAAGGATGAGGCTGCTCAAAGGCTGATCGACATGGATGGCGAGAAGCAGGAGATCACCCAGGATGCCAAGGTCTCTGCCGCAATTGCCATGTACAAGATACAACTACAGATGGCTGCGGAGGCTTAGGATCCTGCGTTTGACAAAAGCTCATGGGACGTGGAGGGTTGGAAGGCAAGACTGGCAGAGCTGGAGGATGAGGACGAAGCTGAGGAGATCCCAATGCTGGAGGGCGGTGATGCTGACAAGGATCAGGGTGGAGAAGCTGGTGGTGATGGAGCAGCAAAGGTGTGAGCTGCTGGATTGGGCGATGATGGATATTTCGAGACTAGGCCGGAGCCCAATTTTTTAAGTTTTGGTAGTGGTTTGTTTGTGGTTGTTGATGTTTGAAACAATTATGGTTTGTAACTTGAACAATAGTTTTTAGGGTTAAGGATCATGGATCCTTTGGACAATAGGTAGGATTACAAAAGGTGGAGGGATCCTCTGTTTGGGGGATGAAGCCTTTGTGATCCTGCCGCCTTTAATTTCCTGCACCTGCTAAGACCGCATAGACAATGGACACCCTTTGCCAACCCATGTGGACGGGCCACGTTTTGCTGGTAGAAACGTGGGTTGGCAATTTTGACAACTTTTTGAAAGGGTTTAAGATCCTTTTGTTAATAAAATAACTTTAATCTTTCTGGCTTATCTCGTGTTGTTATCCTTTATTTATCCTCTTTATTTTCCAGTTGTTTTAGAAATATATTTGTTAGAGTAACAAGAGTTGAGCAAACCATGTTTAATAATTTTAGGATATGATCCTAGATCAAATATCCTGACACTGAAAATATCTGAAGCAATCAATTTCAAGGATCATAGGTTTAGTTGTCAAAGTGTAAGGGTTGTTTAGTATAATCAAAATAGTCAAGGATCATACCTGAGGATCCAAGTTAGGATCCTAACCTTTAATCAAGATAACCGTAGATGAGATTTTAATGGATAATAAGGATTAAGGATCCTTATGTGTTTAACTTTAAAAACCTGAAAAATGAAACATAACTTGGGACTAAGCCAATGTAAAAGATAAGTTAGTAGCTGGGGACATGCCCAAAGGATAACTGGGGATGATCCCAAAGGATCACTGGGGACAAGCCCAAAGGATAACTGGGGACAAGCCCAAAGGATAACTGGGGACAAGCCCAAAGGATCGTATGTAAACTGGAGTATGGCCCTTACTGGCGACTATCCAAACTTAGTGACATGAAAATGTCAAAACCTTAGCTAACGTGAAAACGTTAGAAACCTTAGGAACGGATGTATGGTACGTCTACCATTATACGGAGGATCCTGGGTATAGCCAGTACGATGAGGTTGTCAGCCCCGGAAGTGGGTACTGGTCCCAAAGACGTGAACTATATCAGGATCATCGTGCGCTGCTGGCGGAAACTGGGGATAATCCCAAGGATAACTGGGGTTGAACCCAAGGATCTGTGGTGCTTTCGAAGAGCTTTAACGATATGCTGAAGATACCTGAACTATCATAACTCAAATGGTTCGTGAGAAGAGGATGAAGGATACATGATCCTTATCCTTAGGTAAAAAGTAAGGAAATGTAATAGTTTTAAGATAAGGACATTACCAGAGTAAGGATCACTGACATCACCAGGATCCTTCGAGGATACTTCAGTGTAAGGATCACATGCTTGAAGGATCATGTTCACATAAAGTATCTCTTTAAGTGAACAGCATTCCAGGCTCGTGGTAACAAGTTTCCTTCCATAGTTAGTGTTGGTGCGTGTTTGTGACAACAGCTTAGATTTGGTCTTTGGATTTCTTGTAATTAGTTAAACGATAAACAGTTAGCGGGTTTAGCTTTGTAATAGTTAGTTGTAGTGTTTGGGCTAACTAAACCCAAGGAATTGGGTGATGGGGGCGAATTGGGCCTGTCCTATTTGCAGCCCAGGAGTCTTTAACCTAGCCCAGTTGTGAACCTTGTGTTATATAAACAAGGTTAGACATTAGGGTTAAGGTTAATCAGCCAAAACATAGTTTGAGAGAGACATAATTTCGTGAGAGCTTGCTTGGACGAAATTAGGGTTTGAGTTTAGGGTTTGATTGATTGTAATCAATCTTGATAGATAATCAATAAAACCCGGTTTGATTGAATTGTTGATTTGCTGTTTCTACACGTTTTCTGCTAATTCTGATCAAGAGGATTCCGCACTCTTGATTGGAAAGACGATTCTGTGACGATCCATAGACTCAAGGGGACCTACAATTGGTATCAGAGCATTAGGCTCTTGATTGCTCGGTTCAGAATTGTTTGCTGCAGAAACAGGGAGTAAAATTTCGAAATTTTTGAAACCTGATAATTAGGGTTTTAAAAATTTTCGAAAATTTTGGTGTGTTTTGATTCTGATTTTTGATTTTTGTTGGCTGTTTTGATATTCTGGTTTGTTTGATTGCTGTTTTACAGGTTTTAGGGTTTGCAGGACTGTTTCTGATTGATTATTTGAAGGATTTTGGCTGGAAACACTTGAAGATTCGAAGACTGTTCTTCGTGTTCTTCGCAATCTTCGTTCTGTTTCTTGTTGATTTTCGAAAATCACTGATAATTTGCTTATTTTGATTTTGCAGAAAGTTGTTAGAAGAATCAGAAAATCATCAAGTGTTTTGATCAGATTGAGTTTCCATAGTTACCGGGCGAATTTAACTGTTTTTGGCGAATTTGATTAATTTTGCTGACTGACCAGCGAAATTAACTGCTTTTGGCGATTTTGACTGATCTGCGAACTTAAACCAGCAAACTTACCGGCGAAGTAAATCCAAAGGCGACTTTGGTGATCGTATAACTTTCCACAGCGAAGTTATTACGATTTTCGGCGAATTTACCAGTCGTCGTTATAGCCAATTTACCAGCGAATTTGACTTGACCAGCAAAATTAACTCTCCAGCGAACTTGAACATCTCAGCGAACTAGACCAGCATATTTAACAGATTAACCAGCGAAATAGACTATTGAACCAGCGAATTTAACTAAAACCAGCGAATTTAGGAGAGAATTTAAGTGGTGGAATTTCAGTTGGCAAGCGTCGGAAATTTTTCGGTGTTTTGCAAATAGAAATTGATCCGTAACTCGTTAGACAGAACCGTTTGCACCGTTGAACTCGTGTGATTTTTAGGACAAAAAAAAAAAAAAAATTTCCGGACGACTTTTGTACGGTTTGCACCGTTGAACTCGTGGAAAATCCCGAATTCGGTTTTTGACATTATATATCATTGGATTCGTATTTTCGAGACGATTCTAACGGTGTAATTTGGTAACCACTGTTTTCGGACGACTTTTGTACGGTTTTCTCAGTCTGTTAACGTTAAAATGTCAAACATGTCTACTTTGAACGAGCTGTTGAAGATGGAGCATGAGGTTGGTACCACAAACAAACCACCTAAGATGATGAAGGTGGAAAACTATCTGACATGGAAGGATCGTTTTCAGTCCTTCATTGAATATCAGGATACGCGTATGTGGATATGCATCGAAGATGGTTACGTGAATCCAACACACGACTTTGAGGGCAGACCACGTCGAACAGAATATGTGAACATGCAAGATAATGATAAAAAGATGTATGAGGCTGAAAAGAGAGCCTTGGCTGCAATCAAAATGTCGTTGCCTGATAGCATCAAACATACCTTCAAAAAGTACACTAACTCAAAGGATATGTGGGATGCTTTGGAGAAAAGATACGCTGGTAATGCTGATGTCAAGAAGAACAAGATTGATCTACTGAAGAAGCAGTTTGCTGTTTTCAAGTACATGAAGCATGAGTCACTTGAAGATGTCATCACTCGTTACTACCATCTGATGTCAGAAATGGACAATTATGAGATCGATTGCTATTCTGATGTAGAGAAGAATGACAAGCTGCTAGATGCTTTGCCTACTAAGTGGGATATCTACACTTTAATGATCAAGGGTGAAGCAGATTATGAAACAAAAGAGCTTGAAGAGGTTGTAGGAAAGTTGAGAGCTTATGAGCTCAGCATGAAGAAGAAAGATACTGGATATGATCAGGTTCAAGATCCGGCAGTGTACAATGGGCTTACATCTTCTTCATCTCACAGCGCTTCTAGCGACTCTGCTACTGCGTTTTTATCATGTGAGAATGAGCAGGTTATGGTGAATCAGGATGGTGATGTGTGTTTTGTTGCTGCTTCAGGAGGATCATCAGGAGTTAAGAAATCGTCAGCTTCTAAGCAGAGTACTACTGCCAAGTCAATGCCAATGAGTGTGAAGTCTGCTGAAGAGCATCTGGCTCTGCTTGCTTCGTTTGTTGCCTCCTATGAAAACTATATTCAGGGAAAGATTTCTGATCCTGCTACTTTAGATGAAGACTATGATCAGATTGACCCTGATGATCTTGAAGAGATGGATTTGCAATGGCAAATGGCCATGATTTCTAGGCGTGTGAAAAGGTTCATGAACAGAACAGGAAGAAAGTTTGTGGGGAGGTCTGTTGGTTTCGACAAGGCCAAAGTGAGGTTCTTTAACTGTCAAAGTTATGGGCATTTTGCTAGGGAGTGTCAGAAACAAAAACAAGACAACTCGAGTCAGAGTTCAAACAACAGGAATGCATCAAGCAACTCTAGCTCAAAGGCGTTGATCTCTACTGCAAGAGAGGGTTCATATGATTGGAGCATTCACTTAGAAAATGATGGGGATGTCACTCAAGCATTCATGGCAGAGATTACTCCAATCGATGATGGTGAAGCTAAAGTAGATGATGCTGAAGTGAAAATGGATGCTGAGGTGAAGGTAGAGAATAGAGCTGAAGAAAAGAAGGTTGATCAGACAACAGGTGCTGAAGATGAAAAACAAAAGTCTGAATATGAAAAAGAAGCTGAGGAAAAGGATGCTAAGTATAAACAATTGGAAGCTCAGCTTGCAGCTCTAATGGCCAACCTTGACAAGCAAACAGGAGAGGTAAAATCTAATTCTGTGTGTTTAAAATGTCGTGAACTGCAGGGTGAGGTTGACAGGTTGTCTGCACAAAACAAAAGTTTGGTAAGCGAAATGTCTAACATTAAAGAATCAAACTTTTTTGCTAAAAGAAATGAAACGTCATACTTGAAGAAAATAAAAGGTTATGAAAGTGAAATTGAAGCCGTAACCTGCAAATTAAATGAAAAACTTCAAGTCATAGACTTAGCTCATGACATGATGGCTGAAAAAACAAAAGAGATTTCTGATAAAAACAAAGAGTTGTCAGATGCTCAACTCAGAATTGTTGAACTTGAAAAGAAATTGGGTCAATTCAGGGATTCTACTTTTGTTATGAAACATATGATGGGTGGGTTAAAGAAGAGTAATGACAAGACTAGTGTGGGATTCCAAGGCTATAATGAAGTCCCACCTCCTCTTAGTCATGATTATTCATTCCTACCTGATGAAGATGAGCTAACAAAGTTTATGTCAACAGCACCAAGCAGTTCCACAGCAAGTCAAGGTGATGAGTCTGAGAGAGGTGATGCTAAGAAGGATAATAACAGCAAACCAGCTTTGAAAAAGAACACTTCACAACCTAAGAATAAAAATTCGACTTTTGCTAAAAAGATAAATTTTGTTCAAGGAAGTGACATGAAAAATGAGACAGCTGTTATTGAAAATGAATCGAATGTAGAGTTTGCTAAAAATAAAAACAACGAAAATTCTGAAATTAAGCAAACTGAACCAGATTCTTCTAAAGCATCATCATCAAAGCCTGAATCTAGTTCAAAGGCTTCAGATAAGAAGTCTTCGAAAAGGATGTCGTGCTTCAAATGTCACACCAAAGGACATGTAGCTAGCTGCTGTCCTAACAAAAATAATGAAGCACAGGTGAATGAGAGGAAAAGAGAGAAGTCACCAGAGAAAAGTGGTGATAAGCAGGAGAGAGAGTCCAACTCTCCAAAGAAATCTGCTCCTAAGCAACCAGAGACAGTTGCTGTTGGTGTGGATAAGGCTGAAAAAGGAACTCCACAAGTTCCTCGTTTTCAAAGAAATCAACCTAGATTTCAGCCTAGATCTCCACCAGGCAGATTTGAGAGACCTAGAAGCAGTTCACCAAGAATGAACAATCAAAATACAATTAATTTCAGAAGTCAAGGTCAATATCAAAATCGATACCAAAATAATGGTAGTCGAAATTTTTATAACAATGGCTTTAGAAAATACAACAATAATGCTTCTTGGAATCAAAAATCAAAATTTTCAAAGGTCAAATAGTCCAAACACACATAGGAACCCTCATGACCAAAGACCTAGTGGAAGTCAAAATCAATTTCCAACAGGTCTACGATCCAAGACTCCAGCTAGGAGTAATGGATATTGGATGGATGTTCCGGTGGTTGGTGAATTTGGACGACCCAAGACCATTAAGGCTTGGGTCCCCCAATCTAACTAATCTTTTGGTTGGTGTGTGCAGGAGCTGCTAAGGAGGATTATCAACTTGTGGTATGTTGATAGTGGCTGCTCCAGGCACATGACGGGGGATGCGATGTTGTTGACTGAATTTGAAGAATATGATGGAGGACAAGTGAATTTTGCGGGTGCAAAAGGTGGTAGAATTACAGGCCGAGGAAAGGTGACCAATGGGAAGATCACACTGGACAAAGTGAACTATGTGGAGCAGCTTAAACACAATCTGATGAGCGTGTCACAAGTCTGCGACAAGGGTCACTCGGTCCATTTTACCAAGAATGAAGCATTAGTGTTGAAACCAGGTTTGGAAATACCGGACGATTGGATAGTGATGCGAGCGCCAAGGAGAAATGACACTTATGTCATGGACATGGGTGCAAAGGATCCAACTGCAGTGGTGGCGTGTTTACTATCAAAAGCATCTGAAGCTGAATCGATGTTGTGGCACAGACGCATGGCCCATATTCACTATCGCAAAATGAACTATCTTGTTAAAAATGAGCTAGTGAAAGGGGTTCCATTGCGGAGGTTTCAAGTGGAAGACAAATGTCTTCCATGTCAAAAGGGAAAACAACACAAGAAACCTCACAAATCAAAGACAGTAAATTCCATAGATGCCCCTTACGAATTACTTCACATGGATTTATTCGGTCCAGTGAACGTGAGGAGCATAGGTGGAAAGTACTATTGTTTAGTTGTCACTGATGATTACTCACGTTATTCATGGGTTTTCTTTTTAGGTACAAAAGATGAGACAGCAGAAATGTTGATAGATCTTTTTACAAAATTAGAAAACGTCCATGATGCAAAGATCAAGAGGATAAGGAGTGATAATGGCACGGAGTTCAAGAATCGTATTCTGGATCTCTACTGTCTTCGCAAGGGAATTGAACATCAATATTCTGCTCCTTATACGCCTCAACAGAATGGAGTTGCTGAGAGGAAAAACAGGACGTTGATTGAAGCCGCTAGGACGATGCTTTCAGATTCTAAGCTACCAGTTCTTTTCTGGGGAGAAGCTGTGAATACAGCTTGCTACGTCCTAAACAAAGTTTTGACTGTTAAACGTTTTAACAAAACTTGTCATGAATTAATGTTTAACAAGAAACCAAACTTAGAAGGCTTTGAACCATTTGGATTACCCTGCACCATAGTGCGAAATAAAGATAAACAAAAATTCGGTGAGGTGGCTGACGAGGGCTACTTTCTAGGTTACGTACCTGGCGCACCGAATAAAAGGGTTTTTAATCTAAAAACTGGTAAAATTGAGGTTGTGTTTAATGTTGAAATTACTTCATACAAACCTCAACAGTCAACGAGTGGACCAGCTATATTATATGATTATGAAAGTGTCTTTAA
This sequence comes from Helianthus annuus, assembly GCF_002127325.2. Classification (NCBI taxonomy): domain Eukaryota; kingdom Viridiplantae; phylum Streptophyta; class Magnoliopsida; order Asterales; family Asteraceae; genus Helianthus; species Helianthus annuus. The sequence goes on along the minus strand of NC_035449.2, from coordinate 30,650,562 downwards.
ATCATTTAATATTCCTGAGTTTTCCAATGCAGATGAGTCTCAGCTGATTCAAACAGTGATTGGTGATGATGAAGGCGAGTTCATGCCTAGATCGAATGTTGATACAACAGATGCTCCGGGACCTTCCCAAGATGCTGCTGATACTGATTCAAGTGACGATGAACCCGAACCCAATCAGGGGGAGGATTTCATTAATCCGTTTGCGGATCAGCATATTCAGGGGGAGGTTGGCTCAAACCTGGGTGACAATTTGGAAGTCGATGCGGTTGCTACTACACGAGCAAATAGAGATCATCCAGTTGACATGATACTTGGAGATCCTACTGCAGGTGTTCAAACAAGAAGAAGCATAGCAGCGAATACTGGGTTATTTGTTTCGATTGAGAAGACTGGGATTGTGAACGAATGCTTGTATAGTTGCTTTATTTCCCAAGAGGAGCCGAAGAACATTCATATGGCTCTTAAAGACAATTCATGGGTTGAAGCTATGCAAGAGGAATTGGCCCAGTTTGCTAAGTTGAAAGTTTGGGAGTTGGTTGATCTTCCTAAAGGTGAAAGAGAGATTGGCACTAAATGGGTATTTAGGTGCAAGAAGGATGAAAGAGGTATAGTCACGCGAAACAAGGCTCGATTGGTGGTCAAAGGTTTCAATCAGCAAGAAGGGATTGATTACAATGAGGTGTTTGCACCAGTGGCGAGGTTGGAGGCAATTCGGTTGTTTCTGGCTTTTGCAACTTTCAAGGGCTTCAAAGTTTACCAACTAGACGTGAAGAGTGCGTTTCTTTACGGGAAAGTCCAAGAAGTGGTGTATGTCTCACAACCAGATGGGTTCGTTGATCCAGATTATCCAGATCGAGTGTACAAACTTGATAAGGCTTTGTATGGGTTACATCAAGCTCCCAGGGCGTGGTACGAGACACTGTCTACACATCTGATAAAGAATGGTTTTGAAAGAGGTCAGATTGACAGTACACTGTTCATCAAGAGGAAGAAGGAAGATTTTCTGCTGGTACAGGTGTACGTGGATGACATCATCTTTGGGTCATCTAATGAAAGCATGTGTAAAGAGTTCGAGCAGGTGATGAAGAGCAAGTTCGAAATGAGTGCTATGGGTGAGCTGTCCTACTTTCTGGGATTACAAGTTGAACAGAAGGCGGATGGGATGTTTATTCATCAAACAAAGTATGTGTATGACATTTTGAGTCGGTTCAAAATGAATGATTGCACTACTTCCAACACACCCATATGTGAAAATCACAATCTTGGCCCAGATCATGAAAGTACTGAAGATGTTGATCCTACTCAATACAGGGCAATGATTGGTTCTCTAATGTACTTGACTGCTTCAAGACCCGACATCATGTTTGCTGTATGCTTGTGTGCCAGATATCAGGCGAATCCTAAAGAGTCACACATGAAAGCAGTGAAGCGAATTATTCGTTACTTGAAGGGGAAACCTAAACTTGGGTTGTGGTATCCAGCTGATAGTGATTTGACGTTTGTTGCTTACACTGACTCAGACTTTGGAGGATGCAAATCGAACAGGAAGTCTACAACAGGTGGTTGTCAGTTCTTAGGAGGCAGGATCGTGTCTTGGCAATGCAAGAAGCAATCCTGTGTGTCTACCTCTACGTGTGAAGCTGAATATATTGCTGCTGGAAGCTGCTGCTCTCAGGTTCTCTGGATTCAACAGCAGATGCGCGATTACGGTTTGGATTTCACTCGTACTCCTATTATGATAGACAATAATGCCACTATTTCAATAACTAATAATCCCGTGAACCACAGTCGCACAAAACATATTGACATACGTCATCATTTTATACGGGATTGTGCTGAAAAGAGACTAATTGAATTACATCGAGTCGACACAGAGGATAACCTGGCAGATCTTTATACTAAAGCATTTGACAGGGCTCGCTTTGAACATTTAGTCGAACTCAACGGGATGAGGAATCCTGAATAACTGGTTTTTCATAAGAATTTTTGTAAATAGTTTACTGCTTTTCTTAAAAAAAAAAAATTGAAAACACAAAAAAAAAAAAATTGAAAAATCAAAAACATAAAAAAAAAATAGAAAATCAAAAATGAGATATCACTGTGTGAAAAAGAAGAAATGATAGTACATCAGCAAGTTAGACTGTCACACTGAACTTGAAATTAAATTGCTTAAGTGTGATAGCAGCTTCATCATATGATGTACCAGTAGGCAAAAAGCATGAAATAATCAACTTACCAATGTGATATAAACTTAAATGAATTGAATATGAGTGGGGAACACATCAGTGGTGTATGGTTTAATGACCTTAATTCTTGCGTTGATAGATTGCCAAAATCTGAAGTTTTGGGTCTTTATACTGTTGTTTCAACTAGGGATATCTTGGCTGTCTGTCTGTTAGAACAAAAATTGTACATAACCCCAGGAAAGATAGTCACTTGGAATTAGCTCATTTCTATTTGAATGTCTGTATATTTCCCGATACACACAATTTTGATCTGATTCTGAAATCTTCTCTGAAAAAAGTCGTGTACCTCCTCTGCTGCATCCAGATATATGCTGACCTGGAGGTGCTAGGCAACGACAGCTTCTGCTGCATCCAGATACATGCTGACCTAGCTGTACGTTGTCGCGCTATAGATCTATTACACCCGAAAGAGGCCCTCAAGTGCCCAAAAGAAACCCAAGAAACCTATATCAAACTGAGAAAATCTCATTTGATCTGTATATTATACCATCTCTACTAAAGATCTATTCTGTTCTCTTCTCAACCTATTCCCAGTTAAGATTTCAGAACTCAGGATTGGACTTGTGAAATATGTGGTAGGGAAGATACTTACATGATAGAGTGTGCTGTTTATATTTCCAGGATTTGATTAGTACTTATTGGGTGTTCATAGTTAAGCAATTAAAACATGATAAAACAGTTTATATGCAGACCTAGACACAGTAAGGATATCTTAAAGGATGAATTCAGTATACTCACCTACTACGATGAATCTTTGTGCATACCTTGATCGTGGGGGTACATCCTGAAATGGGACACGCTAGTATTTCAGAAAATAAAATTACCTTAACGTATCATATGGTAATGGTACTTGAAATGTTCATGCATTTTGTTTAAGTGGACAAACATACTGGTAATCGTCTTGAACTGGTTTTTCACGAGAAATTAAATAAAGAATTATCTAATAGTGTGAAACAGTTTGATTGTGCTGATATGATCTTCTTACCAGTGATTCTCACAAAAATAGAGTGTTTATTGCTTTTGTATTTACTTGCTTTCAGAAAAATATAAAAATCCAAAAATAGTGTCTTTTTCTGTTTAAAATTCTTAACGTACGGAAAACTGTTATTCTTGGAGGAATTGTTACTGATAGGGGGAGACGGTGTTAGAAAGTGAGTTCAAAATTTTCAATCAGGCAGGTTCTTGTGTGTTGAACAAAAAGTTTTGCGTGTTGGTGATGAAATTGAAAATGCTTAATCTGTGATACAGTTTAACTAATCTCTTGAAAAATAATAATTTATTTAACTTTGTTGAAAAATTCTTATGGTTTCTCGAGATGTTTGTTTTATAGTATACAGATTGAAGCAGTATGTTGCTGAGACGATAGTTGCTGAGAAGATAGTTGCTGTGAGGATGAGAGTTTGATTGGATGCATGGTAGAACCTCCTTTCTATATTGCAGACAAGTTGAAGAGTTTGAAGATTGCTGTGCAAATGCTAAACCGGAGTTTACTCAAACGCTAACGTGTTGAAGATTTGGTGATTGGATGCATCAGCTTAGGGGGAGTCTGTTGCTGACAGAAGCTATTGAAGCTGAAGCTATCCAAAGACCAAAGACAGTGCAAGACTACTTGAAGATTGCAAGAAGACCGAAGACAAAGTTTTGACTCAAGACAAAGTTTTTATGAAGCTATTGTCAAGGGGGAGTTTGTTGGTGCATGTTTGTGACAACAACTTAGATTTGGTCTTTGGATTTCTTGTAATTAGTTAAACGATAAACAGTTAGCGGGTTTAGCTTTGTAATAGTTAGTTGTAGTGTTTGGGCTAACTAAAACCAAGGAATTGGGTGATGGGGGCGAATTGGGCCTGTCCTATTTGCAGCCCAGGAGTCTTTAACCTAGCCCAGTTGTGAACCTTGTGTTATATAAACAAGGTTAGACATTAGGGTTAAGGTTAATCAGCCAAAACAGAGTTTGAGAGAGACATAATTTCGTGAGAGCTTGCTTGGACGAAATTAGGGTTTGAGTTTAGGGTTTGATTGATTGTAATCAATCTTGATAGATAATCAATAAAACCCGGTTTGATTGAATTGTTGATTTGCTGTTTCTACACGTTTTCTGCTAATTCTGATCAAGAGGATTCCGCACTCTTGATTGGAAAGACGATTCTGTGACGATCCATAGACTCAAGGGGACCTACAGTTAGCAATCTGTATGCCCCCTTTCCTGCTTCAGCTTCAATCAAGTAAGGGCCTTCCCATTTTGGTGCTAACTTCCCATCAGCAGGATTGATAGTGTTTTGGAATGCTTTTCTCAACACCATATCTCCGACTTGGAACTTCCTTATCCTAACATTTTTGTTGTAAGCACCAGCCATTCTTTGTTGGTAGCTTGCCATTCTTATCCTAGCCAGATCCCTGATTTCCTCAATAGTATCCAAATCCTGAGCCAGGATTGTAGCATTCTCTTCAGGATCACGAGCACTTGTTCTAGCAGTTGGGATCACCATCTCTGTTGGGATCACTGCTTCTGCCCCAAATACTAAAGAGAAAGGTGTTTGACCAGTGGCATTCTTGGGAGTTGTCCTATCAGCCCATAGCACATAAGGTAACTCCTCTGCCCATTTTCCCTTCTTGGATCCTAGCTTCTTCTTCAGATTGTTGATGATGATCTTGTTGGATGATTCTGCTTGGCCATTGGCTTGTGGATGAACTGGTGTTGATGTTATCATCTTAATTCCCCAACTGTCACAAAAGTTAGTGGTTCTGCTTCCAATGAATTGGGAACCATTATCACATACAATTTCAAAGGGAATGCCAAATCTAGTTATAATGTTTCTTTTGATAAAGGATATAACTTCTTTTTCTCTGACTTGAGCAAAGGCTTCAGCTTCTATCCACTTAGAGAAGTAGTCAGTCATGGCAAGCATAAATACTTTTCCACCAGGTGCTTTAGGGAGCTTGCCAACTATATCCATCCCCCATCTCATGAATGGCCAAGAGGATGGTGTAGGGTGTAGCAGTTCAGCTGGTTGATGAAGGATATTGCTGTGTCTTTGACAAGGATCACATTTCCTAGCATATTCTACAACATCCCTTTTCATGGTTGGCCAGTAGTATCCTGTTCTAAGGATCCTTGAGAACAATGCCCTGCCCCCAGTGTTGTTTCCATAATCTCCTTCATGGAAGTCTCTCAACACCTCTTTAATTTCAGGATCCTCGATACATCTTAAATATGGTCCTGCAAGAGATCGTTTATATAGCACATTATTTAGGATTGTGAATTGAGATACCTTAATCCTGAAAGCTCTAGGATTTTCTCCCATCGGAATCTCCCCGTATTGCAAGTATCTCATGATTGGTGAGATCCATGATCCTGCATAAGATTGAGCTTCTTCACTAGGGATTACTGCAGTATCCTCTTCTATTTCCATGGCCACCTGATTTTCAATAGCAGGAGCTAGGATATGGATGATAGGGATACTTATATCTTCTGGAATCTTCAAGGATGACCCTAGGTTGGCCAATGCATCAGCTTCCGTGTTATCCTCCCTTGGTACCTGTGTTAAGCTGAAAGAGACAAAAGAGAGTGCCAATTCTTTGACTATCTCTAAATATTTAGTTAGTTTTTCACCTTTAACAGCATAGGATCCGTTAAAGTGATTGGTGATCAATAATGAGTCTACATATACTTTAAGATATTTCACCCCCATATCCTTAGCAATTTGCAAGCCAGCAATTAAGGCTTCATATTCAGCCTCATTGTTAGTTGCTTGGAACTCACAGGCTATGGAGTGGGGTATTATGTCCCCCTGTGGCGATTTTAGTAGTATCCCGAGCCCTGTGCCCTTGACATTTGAGGATCCATCAGTGTGTAGTATCCAAGGATCCTTGGTCTCATCCAGCTGTTGGACCTCCAATTCTGCTTCTTTTTGTAGATCACTACTGAAATCAGCCACAAAGTCAGCTAGTGCTTGGGATTTAATGGCTGTTCTTAGCTCATATCTTATATCATGGGCACTAAGCTTTACTGCCCACTTAGCCATTCTTCCTGACATCTCTGGTTTCCTGAGGACATTCTTAATTGGAAAGTTAGTTCTAACAACAATAGTATGGGTTTCAAAATAATGCCTTAGCTTAGTTGATGCCATGATTAATGCAAGAATAAGTTTCTCGAGGTGGAGTACCTGGATTCGGCATCAAGTAAACTCTTACTTACATAGTAGATAGGATATTGTGTACCTTCATGATCTTTAACAAGGACAGCACTTACAGCGGTTGAGGATACCGCCAAATATAAGGATAACACATCTCCTTTTTCGGGCTTTGATAATGCTGGTGCTGAGGACATATATTCTTTAAGGGCTTGTAAAGCATTCTCATGTTTCTCAGTCCATTCAAACTTCTTGTTCTTCCTTAGGATATCGTAAAATTCTTTACATTTTTCTGAGGATTTTGATATGAACCTGTTCAGAGCTGCTATCCTGCCTGTTAGCCTTTGCACATCCTTAGCATTGGCAGGGGACTTGATGTTCACTAGTGCTTTAATTTGCTCCGGACTTGCCTTAATGCCCCTCTGAGTTACCATATATCCTAGGAATTTACCTGCCTTAACACCAAAGTGGCATTTTGAAGGATTAAGCTTCATGTTATAATTATCAAGGATATCAAATGCTTCTTCCAAATCCCTTAGGTGATCCTCAGCTTTCTTTGATTTGACTACCATATCATCTATGTATACTTCCATAGTTTGTCCAATTTGATCTTTGAACATCATATTCACCAGCGTTTGATATATTGCACCTGCATTTCTTAATCCAAAAGGCATGGCAATATAGCAATACAAACCTGTTGGGGTCATAAAGGCTGTATCCTCTTGGTCAGATGGTTCCATCTGAATTTGTTGGAATCCAGATGATGCATCCATAAAGGTCAACAGTTCATGTCCCACCGTTGCATCCACCATGGAGTCAATGTGGGGTAATGGGAAAGGATCCTTGGGACATGCCTTATTCAGATCGGTGAAATCGACACATACCCTCCACTTTCCATTTTTCTTTTGGACAACAACCACATTGGCTAGCCATTTTGGATATTTTACCTCTCTGATCATACCTGCTCGAAGTAGTCTCTCTACCTCTTCCTGGATAATGGCATTCCTTTCCGGTGCAAACTTCCTCCTTTTTTGATGGATTGGTTTTATAGACCTGTCAATGCCAAGTTTATGAGTTATGATATCCTTAGATATACCTGTCATATCTTCGTGCTTCCATGCAAAGGTAGACTTTCTTCTTTTGAGGAAGGATATCATATCTTCTTTCATCTTGCCAAGGATCCTTGATCCGATATAGATTTTTGATTCAGGATCACTAGGATCCAAGAGGATTTCATCCACATCTTGTTCCCTTGCCTCCAAGACATTCCTCGGAGGATACTGTAATTGCTATTGCTCCCTTGGCTTCGAGGTTGGCTTCATGGATGAGGTATAACAATCCTTAGCCTCCTGCTGATCACTGTCGATCTTGATTATTCCCCATGGGCTAGGGAGCTTCACACATTGATGGTAGGTGGATGGGACTGCTTTCATATCATGTATCCAAGGCCTGCCAAGGATAACATTGCAACAAGATAAACAGTCAATAACACAAAATTTCTGATAATTATGTAATCCTTCCACGTAGATTGGGAGTTTGATGTCCCCCAGAGTTTTCTTCGTTTCTCCACTGAACCCTACAAGCACAGAGGATCTTGGTGTGATGTCTGATTCTGGGATACCCATTTTCTTCAGAACATCAAGCTGGATAATGTTCACTGAGCTTCCTCCATCGATAAGGATCCTGCGGACAAAATGGTTAGAGATAAAGAGAGTAATAACTAAACTATCGTGATGAGGATCCTGAATGTTAATGCGATCATCCTCATCAAACGTTATCATCTTCCCTTCTGAGACACTTGATGTTCTAATAGGTCTTTCTCCATTATCCATTTTTGGTTCCTTTGCATGCCTTTTGGCCGCCGAGAAGGATGTACCACAGATGTCTGATCCTCCGGAAATAAAGTTGATCACTTGTGCATTTGCCGGAGGTGCTGGAGCCTTTTCAGGGATCCTTTCAGGATCCTGAGTCCTTTGCTTTTTTCTTCCCAACAATTCTTTTAGGTGCCCCTTGCTTAACAGATATCCAATTTCTTTTCTTAAAGCTATGCATTCTTCGGTTAGATGCCCGAAATCCTCATGGTAGGCACACCATTTTGACTTGTCTTTAGTCCCGGATGGTTTATCATTCTTCCTGGGCCACCTAGCTTTTTCTCCTAGATTCTGCATTGCAAGGATTAGTTCATGATTATCAACGGAAAAACAATATTCTGAGATTGGAGGATAATCTTCATCATCCTCTTCTTGGTCAACAGCATGCACATTCTGGTTGTCATTTCTATGGTAGGACTTGAACTTATTGCTCTTGAAGGAGGATCCTTGCTTCTCCTGTTTTGAGGATCCTACTTGTCTCTCCTGGATCCTCTTGTCATCCTCTAGCCGGATGAACCTGAGTGCCCGAGTTATTACTTCATCTAGGTTCCTGCATGGTGTCATAACAAGATCATCATAGAACAATGAATCCTTAAGCAGTCCCATTTTGAAGGCTTCAACAGCCGTAGCCATATCCAAGTTGGGAATGTCCAAGGATTCTTTACTGAATTTAGTTATATAATCCCTTAATGATTCATTATGACTTTGAGTTACCCTATATAAATCACTAGTTAATCTTTCAAATTTTCTACTACAAGAGAATTGGTTATTGAATAAATTAACTAAATTAGCAAATGAAGTAATAGAGTAAGGGGGAAGACTTAGCAGCCATTTAAGAGCTGATCCAGTAAGAGTGGATCCAAATCCTTTACATAGGCATGCTTCCTTCAACTTTTCTGGGATAGGATTGATCTCCATCCTCTCCCTGTACTGTGCTACGTGTTCCTCTGGATCCGTTGTACCATCATACAGCTTCATAGTAGGGATATGGAACCTTTTGGGTACCTCTGCATCACAAATTGGTGGTGCAAAGCGAGATACCTTATGGCTTCCATCTGCAATCTCTGGGATAGGCTTGACTACCCCTGGAACACTTGAGATCATATCTTTTAGCTTCTGCAACTCTCTGGCCATAGCATGATTGATACCTGTATCCTGCATGAATCCATGGTTAGTGGTAAGATAATTATTTAAAGTGTTACCTCCCATTGAGTTCAAGTTCGCGAATCCATATTGCTGGGATTCCGGGATAACGGAGGGACCAGTGGAAGCAATGGTCTGCATTGGAATGAAGTCCCCTTGATGGACATCTAGACTTCCTGTTTGCAAACTTTTTAGGGATCCTGGCATCTGGAAGGATCCTGGTATCTGGGATGATCCTGGAACAAAGGAGGATCCTTGACCCTGGGATGATCCTGGAACAAAGTAGGATCCTTGACCCTGGGATGATCCTGGAACAAAGGAGGATCCTTGCCCCTGGGATGATCCTGGAACAAAGTAGGATCCTTGAAATTGCTGTGCTGCCGGATAGGCTCCTGAATTCATGAAGGATCCCATATGCTGGGGGTAGGATCCTGCCGGCTGAAAGTGTGGGCCTGATGCCTGAGTCATTGCTGTTGATCTGAGGTGCAATCCTCTTGATTCTCCCATAATTTGCACGTCTGGAATTCCCGATGGCTGAGAAGTGATCATTGGAGTATCAAAGCTCAAGGATTTGGGCATTAGTGGGGAATGATCCTCTGCCGTTTTCTTTTGTCTTTTGAGATCTCCAATTTCCCTGAGGATCCTGTCATTAGTTTCATCCTGCCGCTGTATGCGATCCTTCATCTGCAAAATCAAAGTAAATACGTCACTAGTACTGGGAGTATAAGAATTCATAGCAGAGGAAGATGGAGGTTTAGAGTTAGTAGGAGTTGGTCTCTTCTCAGCATTCTTCTGGGATCCTGCCGGTGGAGGAGGCAGAGTGTTCTGAGACGAGGTGACTGCAGACATTGCCGTGGACATGTTTTTCAATGATGAAGCCATGTAATTCTTTGAAATGATTTCGAACAAAAGGTTTTCTTATGAATGAAGCACCAATTGCCCCACGGTGGGCGCCAAACTGTTTTGGTCAAAAATCACACAAAGGATAATGCAACCAAACTCTATGTAAACGGGGTATGATGCTTGGTTTGTTAAAAAAGTAAAGGATCACTTTCACTATGAAATATGCGAAGACACAATGATTTATACGAGGAAAAAGCCCTTGATCAATGTATGATCTCCGGCATAAAAAACCTCGGGTGATGGCAACTACCGATCACCAAACTTTTATATAAGAAAAATAGTTACAACTTCGGATGATAATGAGCTGGGTACCAGGGTCACTATAGTTTCGAGTGTCTAAGCGTGTGAGAATTGTGTTGTGTGTTCTTCCGAATGGGGAAGAGTGTTATATATACAAGTGTAGGTGACCTATTTTAGGTAAAAAGACTAATAATCAGCTCATTACCCCTTTAGAAACAAAAGTAAATCTAGCCTAAATTATCGCCCTTAAATCATGCCAAGTTTCCATATCCTTCACAACGTCCATCTCCGATTAAGCACATGCTATAGTTGTAAAGACGCGTCCTGTGATTGTGATGCTTAAGAGCGGATCCTGCTAGATGTCCTGCAAAACAACATTAAATTCAACGAAAGCAACTGTTAGCATGAGGATCCTATGATGGTCCGTGATCCTGATCCTGGAACTCTGCTGAGGATCACTATCTGTCAAAGAAACAAGGATCATTGGTTAGGATCACACGTGAGGATCATGTATTGTAAAAAATCCATCCCTAACAGTGATAAAGCCAGATGGCCAAGAAAAAATGACAGACCAGCTGCAACTAAAGATAAATCAAAGTGGTGTGCATACCATGAAGATTTTGGACATCTCACAGAAGAATGCATTGCATTGAGAAAAGAAATTGGATACTTGTTGAGCAAGGGGCATCTAAAAGAATTGCTGGGTAGAAAAAAGTCAAGGACTCAGGATCCTGAAAGGATCCCTGAGAAAGCTCCGGCCCCTCCAGCAGATGCACAAGTGATAAACTTTATTTCTGGAGGATCAGGTATTTGTGGCACATCCTTCTCAGCAGCTAAAAGGCATGCAAAGGAAACTAAAATGGATAGTGGAGAAAGACCTGTTCGAACATCAAGTGTCTCCGAAGGAAAAGTTATAAGAGGATGATCGTGTTGATATTCAGGATCCTCATCACGATGGTTTAGTTATTACTCTTTTTATTTCTAACCATTTTGTCCGCATGATCCTTATTGACGGAGGAAGCTCAGTAAACATTATCCAGCTTGATGTTCTAAAGAAGATGGGTATCCCTGAATCAGATATCATACCAAGATCCTCTGTGCTCGTGGGATTTAGTGGCGAAACAAAGAATACCCTGGGGGACATTAAACTCCCAATATACATAGAAGGCCTACATTCTTATCAAAAATTTTGTGTTATTGACTGTTTATCTTGTTGTAATGTTATCCTTGGCAGGCCCTGGATACACGATATGAAGGTGGTCCCATCTACCTACCACCAATGTGTGAAGCTCCCTAGTCCTTGGGGAATAGTCAAGATTGACAGTGACCAGCAGGAGGCTAAGAACTGCTACATTTCATCGAGGATCCTGAAGTCCAAGAAGTTTTAAAAGACTTCCATGAAGGAGATTGTGGAAACCACACTGGGGGCAGGGCATTATTCTCAAGGATCTTAAGGACAGGATACTACTGGCCAACTATGAAAAGAGATGTTGTGGAATATGCTAAGAAGTGTGATCCTTGTCAGAGACACAGCAATATCCTTCACCAACCAGCTGAATTTTTGCATCCTATATCCTCCTCTTGGCCATTTATGAGATGGGGGATGGATATAGTTGGTAAGCTCCCTAAGGCACCTGGTGGGAAAGTGTTCATGCTAGCTATGACTGATTACTTCTCCAAGTGGATAGAGGCTGAAGCTTTTGCCCAAGTCAGAGAAAAGGAAGTTATATCCTTCATTAAAAGAAATATTATAACTAGATTTGGTATTCCTTCTGAAATTATATGTGATAATGGTTCCCAATTTATTGGGGGCAGAACTACTAACTTTTGTGACAGCTGGGGGATTAAGATGATAACATCAACACCAGTCCACCCACAAGCTAATGGTCAAGCAGAATCATCCAACAAGATCATTATCAACCATTTGAAGAAGAAGCTTGGATCCAAGAAAGGGAAATGGGCAGAAGAATTACCTTATGTGCTTTGGGCTGATAGGACAACCCCTAAGAATGCTACAGGCCAGACTCCATTCTCTTTAGTATTTGGGGCAGAGTCAGTAATCCCAACAGAAATGGTGGTTCCAACTGCTAGAACAAGTACCCGTGATCCTGAAGAAAATGATGAGAACTTGGCTCAAGACCTGGATACCATTGAAGAAATCAGGGATCTAACTAGGATAAGGATGGCCAGTTATCAACAAAGAATGGCTGGTGCTTACAACAAAAATGTCAGGATCAGGAAGTTTCAAATTGGTGATATGGTGTTAAGGAAAGCATTTCAGAATACCACCAATCCTGCTGATGTAAAATTGGCACCAAAGTGGGAAGGCCCTTATTTAATTGAAGCTGAAGCAGGAAAGGGGGCATATAGATTGCTGACCATGGAAGGAGATTTGCTACCAAGAGCTTGGAATGCTGTTCATCTGAAGAAATATTTCATGTGAGCAGGATCCTCATGGCATAGATGATCCTCATATCAGGGGTATCCTTGAAGGATCCTCAAAGCGTCAATGATCCTTACTCTGGTAATGTGCTAATCTTGAACTATTTCATTTCCTTATTTTCTCATATAAGGGTAAGGATCATGTGTCCTTTATCCTTCTCTCATATGATTTTGAGTTTTGAAAGTTCAGGAATTCTTAGCAAAGCAATTACTGTCTACAGAAGCAATCCAGTTCCTTGGGTTTAACCCCAGTTATTTGGGCTTGACCCCAGTTCCGCCTGTAGCGCATGATGATCCTGGTATAGTTCAAGGCAGTGGGACCAGTACTCGCTTTAGGGGCTGATAATTCCATTGTACTGGCTATACCCAGGATCCTACGTATAATGGTAGACGTACCATACATCCGTTCCTAAGGTTTCTAACGTTTTCACGTTAGCTAAGGTTTTGGCATTATCATGTCACTAAGTTTGGATAGTCGCCAGTTAGGGCCATACTCCAGTTTACATACGATCCTTGGGCTTGTCCCCAGTTATCCTTGGGCTTGTCCCCAGTTATCTTTGGGCTTGTCCCCAGTTATCCTTGGGCTTGTCCCCAGTTGCTAACTCTTATCTTATATTGGCTTAGTCCCAAGTTGTGCTCTATTTCAGGTCCTTGAAGTTAAACAACTAAGGATCCTTGATCCTTATTTATCTCTAAGGTTTATCTCGTAATTATCCTGATTATAGTACTAAGGGTTAGGATCCTAACTTGGATCCTCAGGTATGATCCTTAATTGTTTTTAATTCTATTCATTTTTTCTTTGAGTAACCCTTGAAATTTGACAACTAATCTTGTAATCCTTAAAATGTATACTACTTTTTGGGATTTTTCAACTATAGGATATTTGATCAAGGATCATATCCTAAATGTTTTCAATCTGACTTATTTAAAACTGCTGATTTAATAAGTGTATACCAAAACAATTGAGAATCAAAGGAACTAAAAGGATAACAACACAAGATAAGCGACAAAAGATTAGGATTTTATTTATTAACAAAAAGACTAACCCTTAAAAGGTTGTCAAAATTACCTACCCCAAGCATCTACCAGCAATACGTGGCCCGTCCGCTGGGGTAGGTAAAGGGTGTCCATGATAATAGGTTTGAAGTTGTGCAGGAATATAAAGGCGGCAGGATCACAATGGTTTTATCCCCCAAACAGAGGATCCCTCTACCATTTGCAATCCTGCCTATTGTCTGAAGGATCCTTGATCCTTAAACCTAAAGCTATTGTTCAAGAGTACAGACCATCATTGTTTAACAAACCAACCATAAAAGAAAAACACTACCAAATTTAAAAAATTGGGCTCCGGCTAAGTCTCGAAATTTCCATCATTGCCCAATCCTGCAGCCTAGACCTTCGCTGCATCACCACCTCCGGCTCCACTTGCTTCACCACCTTCACCCTTGCCTCCAGCCTCAATGGCCAGGATCTCTTCAGCCTCTTCTTCATCCTCCAGTTCAGCCAGCCTTGCCTTTCAGCCCTCCACATCCTAGGTGCTCTTGTCAAAAGCAGGATCCTGAGCTTACAGGGCCATTTGCAGCTTGGTCTTGTACATTGCTATGGCGGCGGAGACCTTGGCATCCTCAGTGATCTCGTGCCTCTCGTAGTCAAAGTTGATCAACACCTTGGCCGTCTCGTTTCTGGCATTCTGGAGATCCTTCTGAAGATCAGCTATCTTGAGGTCCTTTAGCACTGCAACCTGTTGAAGATCAGCAATCTTGCTATCCTGATCCTCAACGTGGCCAACATAGGTCTCAATCTCAGCAAATTTCTGCAAAGAGGACAAAGGATAAGGTTAGAAGCAAATGATCCTCATATCAGCAGGATATAGGAGCGGGGATGGTGATCCTTACCTCATTGAAGTAATCGAGGAATTGTTGGCGGATCAAGGGGAGACATTGCAGATCCTCAGCTTCGGAGGCCTTTCTCTTCTTGCCTCCCTTTCCTTTGAGGGGTGCCTTGGGGATCGAAGTTGACGGGCTGGTAGGAGCTTTTCTCTTGGAGGATCTGACGGTGGTGAGATTGGTGACGCTGAATTTTGAAGCAGACTTGGTGGACTTTCCGGCACCTACACAACCAAAACGAGATAAGTATCTTAATTCCACTTGCATTTCATTATTTATTTGAATTATTAAGCAAGGATACTTACTTGACATCATGACAGAACCAGAGGATACTTCCTGAGAATCTTGGGTGGTAGTTGTTAGGGCTGGATTTTTATTATACGTGATCCTTATACGTAATCCTTATACGTGATCCTAACCAGTGATCCTTGTTTCTTTGGCAGACAGTGATCCTCAGCAGGGCTTCAGGATCAGGATCATGGACCATTAAAGGATCCTCATGCTAACAGTTACCTTCGTTTAATACAACATTATTTTGCAGGAACATCTAGCAGGATACGCTCTTAGCATCATAATCAAGGGACGCGTCTTCACAATTATAGCATGAGCTTAATCAGAGATAGACGTTGCAAAGGATATGGAAACTTAGCTTGATTTAAGGGCGGCAATTTAGGCTAGATTGTCTTTTATTTCTAAAGGGGTAATGAGCTGATTATTAGTCTTTTTACCTAAAATAGGTCACCTACACTTGTATAAATACCACTCTTCCTCATTTGGAAGAAAAGACGACAACACACAACACAATTCTCACACGCTTAGACACTCGAAACTATAGTGATCCTTGTACTCAGCTCATTATCATCCGAAGTTGTAACTATATTTCTCTTATATTGAAGTTGGTGATCGGTAGTTGCCATCACCCGAGGTTTTTTATGCCGGAGATCATACATTGATCAAGGGCTTTTTCCTCGTATAAATCATTGTGTCTTTGCATATTTCTCATAAAAGTGATCCTTTACTTTTGTAATTAACCAAGCATCATACCCCGTTTACATAAAGTTTGGTTACATTATCCTTGTGTGATTTTTGACCAAAACAGTTTGGCGCCCACCGTGGGGCAATTGGTGCTTCATTCATAAGAAAACCTTTCGTTCGAAATCATTTCAAAGAATTACATGGCTTCATCATTGAAAAACATGTCCACGGCAATGTCTGCAGTCACCTCGTCCCAGAACATTCTGCCTCCACCACCGGCAGGATCCCAGAAGAATGCTGAGAAGAGACAAACTCCTACTAATTCTAAAACTCCATCTCCTTCTGCTATGAATTCTTATATTCCCAGTACTAGTGATGTATTTACTTTGATTTTGCAGATGAAGGATCGTATGCAGCGGCAGGATGAAACTAATGAAAGGATCCTCAGGGAAATTGGAGATCTCAAAAGACAAAAGAAAACGGCAGAGGATCATTCCCCACTGATGCCCAAATCCTTGAGCTTTGATACTCCAATGATTACTTCTCAGCCATCAGGAATTCCAGACGTGCAAATTATGGGAGAATCAAGAGGATTGCACCTCGGATCGACAGCGATGACTCAGGCATCAGACTCACACTTTCAGCCGGCAGGATCCTATCCCCAGCATATGGGATCCTTCATGAATTCGGGAGCCTACCCGGGAGCACAACAGTTTCAAGGATCCTACTTTATTCCAGGATCATCCCAGGTTCAAGGATCCTCCTTCGTTCCAGGATCATCCCAGGTTCAAGGATCCTCCTTCGTTCCAGGATCATCCCAGATACCAGGATCCTTCCAAATACCAGGATCCTTCCAAATGCCAGGATCCCTAAAAAGTTTGCAAACAGGAAGTCTAGATGTCCATCAAGGGGACTTCATTCCAATGCAGACCATTGCTTCCACTGGTCCCTCCGTTATCCCCGAATCCCAGCAATATGGATTCACTAACTTGAACTCAATGGGAGGTAACACTTTAAATAATCATCTTACTACTAACCATGGATTCATGCAGGATACAGGTGTCAATCATGCTATGGCCAGGGAATTACAGAAACTAAAAGATATGATCTCAAGTGTTCCAGGGGTAGTCAAGCCTATCCCGGAGATTGCAGATGGAAGCCACAAGGTATCTCGCTTTGCACCACCAATTTGTGATGCAGAGGTACCCAAAAGGTTCCATATCCCTACTATGAAGCTGTATGATGGTACGACGGATCCAGAGGAGCACATAGCACAATACAGGGAGAGGATGGAAATCAATCCTATCCCAGAAAAGCTGAAGGAAGCATGCCTATGTAAAGGATTTGGATCCACTCTTACTGGATCAGCTCTTAAGTGGCTGCTAAGTCTTCCCCCTTACTCTATTACTTCATTTGCTAATTTAGTTAATTTATTCAATAACCAATTCTCCTGTAGTAGAAAATTTGAAAGATTAACCAGTGATTTATATAGGGTAACTCAAAGTCATAATGAATCATTAAGAGATTATATAACTAAATTTAGTAAAGAATCCTTGGACATTCCCAACTTGGATATGGCTACGGCTGTTGAAGCCTTCAAAATGGGACTGCTTAAGGATTCACTATTCTATGATGATCTTGTTATGACACCATGCAGGAATCTAGATGAAGTAAGAACTCGAGCACTCAGGTTCATCCGGCTAGAGGATGACAAGAGGATCCAGGAGAGACAAGTAGGATCCTCAAAACAGGAGAAGCAAGGATCCTCCTTCAAGAACAACAAATTCAAATCCTACCATAGAAATGAAAACCAGAATGTGCATGCTGTTGACCAAGAAGAGGATGATGAAGATTATCCTCCAATCTCAGAATATTGTTTTTCCGTTGATAATCATGAACTAATCCTTGCAATGCAGAATCTAGGTGAAAAAGCTAGGTGGCCCAGGAAGAACGATAAACCATCCGGAACTAAAGACAAGTCAAAATGGTGTGCATACCATAAGGATTTCGGGCATCTAACCGAAGAATGCATAGCTTTAAGAAAAGAGATTGGATATCTGTTAAGCAAGGGGCACCTAAAAGAACTATTGGGAAGAAAAAAGCAAAGGACTCAGGATCCTGAAAGGATCCCTGAAAAGGCTCCAGCACCTCCGGCAAATGCACAAGTGATCAACTTTATTTCTGGAGGATCAGACATATGTGGTACATCCTTCTCGGCAGCCAAAAGACATGCAAAAGAGTCAAAAATGGATAATGGAGAAAGACCTATTAGAACATCAAGTGTCTCAGAGGGGAAGATGATAACGTTTGATGAGAATGATCGCATTAACATTCAGGATCCTCATCATGATAGTTTGGTTATCACTCTCTTTATCTCTAACCATTTTGTCCGCAGGATCCTTATCGATGGAGGAAGCTCCGTGAACGTTATCCAGCTTGATGTTCTGAAGAAAATGGGTATCCCAGAATCAGACATCACACCAAGATCCTCCGTGCTTGTAGGATTCAGTGGAGAAACGAAGAAAACTCTGGGGGACATCAAACTCCCAATCTACGTGGAAGGATTACATAATTATCAAAAATTTTGCGTTATTGACTGTTTATCTTGTTGCAATGTTATCCTTGGCAGGCCCTGGATACATGATATGAAGGCAGTCCCATCCACCTACCATCAATGTGTGAAGCTCCCTAGCCCATGGGGAATAATCAAGATCGACAGTGATCAGCAGGAGGCTAAGGATTGTTATACCTCATCCATGAAACCAACCTCGAAGCCAAGGGAGCAATAGCAATTACAGTATCCTCCGAGGAAGGTCTTGGAGGCAAGAGAACAAGATGTGGACGAAATTCTCTTGGATCCCAGTGATCCTGAATCAAAAATCTATATCGGATCAGGGATCCTTGGCAAGATGAAAGAAGACTTAATATCCTTCCTCAAAAGAAGAAAATCTACCTTTGCTTGGAAACATGAAGATATGACAGGTATATCTAAGGATATTATTACTCACAAACTTGGCATTGACAGGTCTATCAAACCAATCCATCAAAAAAGGAGGAAGTTTGCACCAGAAAGGAATGCCATTATCCAAGAAGAAGTAGAGAGACTACTTCGAGCAGGTATGATCAGAGAGGTAAAGTATCCAAAATGGTTAGCCAATGTGGTCGTTGTCCAAAAGAAAAACGGAAAGTGGAGGGTATGTGTCGATTTCACTGATTTAAATAAGGCATGTCCCAAGGATCCTTTCCCATTACCCCACATTGACTCCATGGTGGATGCAACAGCGGGGCATGAACTGTTAACCTTTATGGATGCATCATCTGGATTCCAACAAATTCAGATGGAACCATCTGACCAAGAGGATACAGCCTTTATGACCCCAACAGGTTTGTATTGTTATATTGCCATGCCTTTTGGATTAAGAAATGCAGGTGCAACATATCAAAGGCTGGTGAATACGATGTTCAAAGATCAAATTGGACAAACTATGGAAGTATACATAGATGATATGGTAGTCAAATCAAAGAAAGCTGAGGATCACCTAAGGGATTTGGAAGAAGCATTTGATATCCTTGATAAATATAACATGAAGCTTAATCCTTCAAAATGCCACTTTGGTGTTAAGGCAGGAAAATTCCTAGGATATATGGTAACTCAGAGGGGCATTGAGGCAAGTCCGGAGCAAATTAAAGCACTAATAAACATCAAGTCCCCTGCCAATGCTAAGGATGTGCAAAGGCTAACAGGCAGGATAGCAGCTCTGAACAGGTTCATATCAAAATCCTCAGAAAAATGTAAAGAATTTTACGATATCCTAAGGAAGAACAAGAAGTTTGAATGGACTGAGAAACATGAGAATGCTTTACAAGCCCTTAAAGAATATATGTCCTCAGCACCTGCATTATCAAAGCCCGAAAAAGGAGATGTGTTATCCTTATATTTGGCGGTATCCTCAACCGCTGTAAGTGTTGTCCTTGTTAAGGATCACGAAGGTACACAATATCCTATCTACTATGTAAGTAAGAGTTTACTTGATGCCGAATCCAGGTACTCACACCTCGAAAAACTTATTCTTGCATTAATTATGACATCAACTAAGTTAAGGCATTATTTTGAAACCCATACTATTGTTGTTAGAACTAACTTTCCAATTAAGAATGTCCTCAGGAAACCAGAGATGTCAGGAAGAATGGCTAAGTGGGCAGTAAAGCTTAGTGCCCATGATATAAGATATGAGCCAAGAACAGCCATCAAATCCCAAGCACTAGCTGACTTTGTGGCTGATTTCAGTAGTGATCTACAAAAAGAAGCAGAATTGGAGGTCCAACAGCTGGATGAGACCAAGGATCCTTGGATACTACACACTGATGGATCCTCAAATGTCAAGGGCACAGGGCTCGGGATACTACTAAAATCGCCACAGGGGGACATAATACCCCACTCCATAGCCTGTGAGTTCCAAGCAACTAACAACGAGGCTGAATATGAAGCCTTAATTGCTGGCTTGCAAATTGCTAAGGATATGGGGGTGAAATATCTTAAAGTATATGTAGACTCATTATTGATCACCAATCACTTTAATGGATCCTATGCTGTTAAAGGTGAAAAACTAACTAAATATTTAGAGATAGTCAAAGAATTGGCACTCTCTTTTGTTTCTTTCAGCTTAACACAGGTACCAAGGGAGGATAACACGGAAGCTGATGCATTGGCCAACTTAGGATCATCCTTAAAGATTCCAGAAGATATAAGTATCCCTATCATCCATATCCTGGCTCCTGCTATTGAAAATCAGGTGGCCATGGAAATAGAGGAGGATACTGCAGTAATCCCTAGTGAAGAAGCTCAATCTTATTCAGGATCATGGATCTTACCAATCATGAGATACTTGCAATACGGGGAGATTCCGATGGGAGAAAATCCTAAAGCTTTCAGGATTAAGGTATCTCAATTCACAATCTTAAATAATGTATTGTATAAACGATCTCTTGCAGGACCATATTTAAGTTGTATCGAGGATCCTGAAATTGAAGAAGTATTGAGAGACTTCCATGAAGGAGATTGTGGAAACCACACTGGGGGCAGGGCATTGTTCTCAAGGATCCTTAGAACAGGATACTACTGGCCAACCATGAAAAGGGATGCTGTAGAATATGCTAGGAAATGTGATCCTTGTCAAAGACACAGCAATATCCTTCATCAACCAGCTGAACTGCTACACCCTATACCATCCTCTTGGCCATTCATGAGATGGGGGATGGATATAGTTGGCAAGCTCCCTAAAGCACCTGGTGGAAAAGTATTTATGCTTGCCATGACTGACTACTTCTCTAAGTGGATAGAAGCTGAAGCTTTTGCTCAAGTCAGAGAAAAAGAAGTTATATCCTTTATCAAAAGAAACATTATAACTAGATTTGGCATCCCCTCTGAAATTGTATGTGATAATGGTTCCCAATTCATTGGAAGCAGAACTACTAACTTTTGTGACAGTTGGGGAATCAAGATGATAACATCAACGCCAGTTCATCCACAGGCCAATGGCCAAGCAGAATCATCCAACAAGATCATCATCAACAATCTGAAGAAGAAGCTAGGATCCAAGAAGGGAAAATGGGCAGAGGAGTTACCTTATGTGCTATGGGCTGATAGAACAACTCCCAAGAATGCCACTGGTCAAACACCTTTTTCTTTAGTATTTGGGGCAGAAGCAGTGATCCCAACAGAGATGGTGATCCCAACTGCTAGAACAAGTGCTCGTGACCCTGAAGAAAATGCTGCAATCCTGGCTCAGGATTTGGATACTATTGAGGAAATCAGGGATCTGGCTAGGATAAGGATGGCAAGCTACCAACAAAGAATGGCTGGTGCTTACAACAAAAATGTTAGGATAAGGAAGTTCCAAGTCGGAGATATGGTGTTGAGAAAAACATTCCAAAACACTATTAATCCTGCTGACGGGAAGTTAGCACCAAAGTGGGAAGGCCCTTACTTGATTGAAGCTGAAGCAGGAAAGGGGGCATACAGATTGCTAACTATGGAAGGAAACTTGTTACCAAGAGCCTGGAATGCTGTTCACTTAAAGAGATACTTTATGTGAACATGATCCTTCAAGCATGTGATCCTTACATTGAAGTATCCTCAAAGAATCCCGGTGATGTCAGTGATCCTTACTCTGGTAATGTCCTTATCTTAAAATTATTACATTTCCTTACTTTTTACCAAAGGATAAGGATCCTGTATCCTTCATCCTCTTCTCACGAACCATTTGAGTTATGATAGTTTAGGTATCTACAGCATATCGTCAAAGATCTTCAAAAGCAACGCAGATCCTTGGGTCTAACCCCAGTTATCCTTGGGATTATCCCCAGTTTCCGCCAGCAGCGCACGATGATCCTGATATAGTTCACGTCTTTGGGACCAGTACCCACTTCCGGGGCTGACAACCTCATCGTACTGGCTATACCCAGGATCCTCCGTATAATGGTAGACGTACCATACATCCGTTCCTAAGGTTTCTAACGTTTTCACGTTAGCTAAGGTTTTGACATTTTCATGTCACTAAGTTTGGATAGTCGCCAGTAAGGGCCATACTCCAGTTTACATACGATCCTTTGGGCTTGTCCCCAGTTACCCTTTGGGCTTGTCCCCAGTTATCCTTTGGGCTTGTCCCCATTGATCCTTTGGGATCATCCCCAGTTATCCTTTGGGCTTGTCCCCAGTGATCCTTTGGGATCATCCCCAGTTATCCTTTGGGCTTGTCCCCAGTTACTAACTTATCTTTTATATTGGCTTAGTCCCAAGTTATATTCCATTTTTTCAGGTTTTCGAAGTTAAACAATTAAGGATCCTTAATCCTTATTATCCATTAAAGTTTTACTTATGGTTATCCCGATTAAAGGTTAAGATCCTAACGTGGATCCTCAGGTATGATCCTTAACTATTTTTAATTTCATTATTTGTATAACCTTTAGACCTTGACAACTGAACCTATGATCCTTAAAATAAACTACCTTGAAAATTTTCGATTATAGGATATTTGATCCAGGATCATATCCTAAATTTCTTAAACATAATTTGCTCAACTTTTCTTACTCAAACAAACATGTGTCAAAACAATTGAAAATAAAAAGGATAATAACACAAGATAAGCGACAAAAGTTTAAGATTTTATTTATTAACGAAAGGATTAACCCTTCAAAAGTTGTCAAAATTGCCAACCCACATTTCTACCAGCAAAACGTGGCCCGTCCACATGGGTTGGCAAAGGGTGTCCATTGTCTATGCGGTCTTAGCATGTGCAGGAAATTAAAAGCGGCAGGATCACAAAGGCTTCATCCCCCAAACAGAGGATCCCTCCACCATTTGCAATCCTACCCATTGTCTGAAGGATCCTGGATCCTTAATCCTAAAACTATTGTTCAAAGATTACAAACCATAATTGTTTCAAATACCACAACCACAAACCACTACCATACTTAAAAAATTGGGCTCCGGCCTAGTCAAAAATATCCATCATCGCCCAATCATGCAGCCTACACCTTTGCTGCTCCGTCACCACCGGCTTCTTCGCCCTGATCCTTGTCAGCATCACCACCCTCCAGCATTGGGATATCCTCGGCTTCATCCTCGTCCTTTAGTTCCGCCAGCCTTGCCTTCCAGCCTTCAACATCCCATGTACTCTTATCAAAGGAAGGATCCTGAGCCTCCGTAGCCATCTGCAGTTGTATCTTGTACATAGCTATCGCGGCAGAGACTTTAGCATCCTGAGTGATGTCATGCTTCTCATAGTCAAAGTTGATCAATGCTTTGACAGCCTCATCCTTAATAGCCCGGATCTCCTTCTCAAGATCAGCAATCTTGAGATCCTTCAGCACACCCATCTGTTGGAGGTCGGCAATTTGACGATCTTGATCTTCAACTCGGTTAACATAAGTCTCCATTTCGGTGAATTTCTACAACAAAAACAGAGCAAGAACAGAAAAAACAGGGCAGAAAAAGGAAGAAAGAAAGGAAGAGAATACCTGATCAATCTTCGGTGGAGATTATAAAGGGAGTATATCCTGAATTTAAATACAAATCGATCCTCACCCTATCTCCTATTTATAATTATGATTTGCAGGGATTGTCACATCTATGACGTAAGGGTTGCAACGGCTAGTTCGATATTAACGGCTAGTTATCCGAGTCATTCGTTGTAGATAAGATCAAAGCAAAATATAACTCGTTTATTTACAATAAACTCCTTATATTTTGGGGGCAATTGTTAGGGCTGGATTTTTATTATACGTGATCCTTATACGTAATCCTTATACGTGATCCTAACCAGTGATCCTTGTTTCTTTGGCAGACAGTGATCCTCAGCAGGGCTTCAGGATCAGGATCATGGACCATTAAAGGATCCTCATGCTAACAGTTACCTTCGTTTAATACAACATTATTTTGCAGGAACATCTAGCAGGATACGCTCTTAGCATCATAATCAAGGGACGCGTCTTCACAATTATAGCATGAGCTTAATCAGAGATAGACGTTGCAAAGGATATGGAAACTTAGCTTGATTTAAGGGCGGCAATTTAGGCTAGATTGTCTTTTATTTCTAAAGGGGTAATGAGCTGATTATTAGTCTTTTTACCTAAAATAGGTCACCTACACTTGTATAAATACCACTCTTCCTCATTTGGAAGAAAAGACGACAACACACAACACAATTCTCACACGCTTAGACACTCGAAACTATAGTGATCCTTGTACTCAGCTCATTATCATCCGAAGTTGTAACTATATTTCTCTTATATTGAAGTTGGTGATCGGTAGTTGCCATCACCCGAGGTTTTTTATGCCGGAGATCATACATTGATCAAGGGCTTTTTCCTCGTATAAATCATTGTGTCTTTGCATATTTCTCATAAAAGTGATCCTTTACTTTTGTAATTAACCAAGCATCATACCCCGTTTACATAAAGTTTGGTTACATTATCCTTGTGTGATTTTTGACCAAAACAGTAGTCTTGAAAGTTCTTGTTTCAGGGTCAAGTCTCTTGAAGGCAGAGAGTCTCTCTTTAGCAGCAGGAGTCAATCTGAGATGTGAAACGGAGATAGCTGCATAACAAGAAAACAAAACAATATCAGTGATCCTCATATTATAGAAAAGTTCTCTGGTGATCCTTCTCAGGATCCTCCATCCTACCATGGGTAGCCCACTTCTTGGGTAGATCCTTCCCATCAGGGATAGAATCTCTCCTGATAAAAAAGAAGCGCCGCTTCCAGTTGGTATCGTTTTTGGTAGCCTTGAAGATCGGATGCTCCTCCCCAGGCTTTCGTTTGAACAGATAACGATGGGAACCAAAGGTGGTAAGATCATACAGTTCTCCCAACTCAGCCATGCCTAAATCTATCCCCTCCTGCTCGATGATCCTTTCAAGGGCATATAAAACCCTCCAGATCATCGGCATGGCTTGGATGTAAGATATGCCGGTCAGGGAAAAGAAGGATTGGGTGAAAGCTGGAAAGGGATATGTATAACCTATGGTGAACGGGGTAACAGGAAACGCAACCCAGTTATCAGAAATGTGATCGCTGAGGGCGTTGGGATCAAAGGATTTGAACACCGTGTTCGTCGGGAAGCAGTAGCGGATCCTATCGATTTGTGGATCGGAGAAGCAACATCGTTCTTTTATGGAATCTTCAATGATTCCTTGGCTTTTTAGCGGGCTGTTCTTCGTGTGATCCTTGGAAGGGGAGTTTCGGAGCAACATTTTGGTAGAATAATTGAAAGGGAAGGAAAACAGAGCAAAGAAAGGAAGAAGATGAATACCTGTTTATCTTCGGAACGCAGTTATAAAGGGAGTAGCTCTGGAATTTAAATGAAAACGATCATATCCATATCTCCTATTTATAATGATGATTCTGCAGGGGTGTCACTTCTGTGACGTCATAATGCAGCGGATAGTTCGATATCAACGGCTATATATCCGTTGAGTTTGTTGCAGATAAGATCAAGAAAACATAACTCGTTAATTTTACATTTTACTCCTTATTTGCTATCCTAATAAGTGATCCTTACTTCTGTGACAGATAGTGATCCTCAGAAGAGCTTCAGGATCAGGATCATGGATCACCCTAAGGATCCTCATACTAACGATTGGCTGTTTGTGTTTCGTATTGTTTTGCAGGAGTATTGAGCTTGACTTGGTCTTGGCAACGTTACTATGGAATATTCCACGGGTATTTCGCACACATTTGAATAGAAATGGACGTTGTGGAGAACGTGGGAGCATGGCACAAAAGTCGGACAGTTAGTTAGCTTAGTTAGCTTTCATTTTTAAAGGGGTGACGAGCTAAATTTAGAACACTTAGCCATTTTCGGTTACACACACACTCTCGTGCAATTGCAGTCTCAAAGCTCTCAACAAACACTTAACAATTCTCACACTTTTACACGATTAACCATAGTGATCCTTGTACTTAGCTCGTCACTATCCGAAGTTGTAAACTTTTATTGATTTATTTGAGCTTGGTGATCGGTAGTTTCCATCACCCGAGGTTTTTTATGCCGGAGATCATTCATTGATCAAGGGCTTTTTCCTCGTATAAATCCTTGTGTCCTTTGTGCAATTTACATCGAAGTGATCCTTATTATTGTTCTTCATTTCAAGCATCATTCCCCGTAACTAGGAGTTTGGTTGCATTATCCTTGTGTGATTTTTGACCAAAACAGTAATTCAATTTCGCATGTGACAATTTTGATGAAATAGCAGGTTGTTTTTTTGTAACAATTTCGCATGTGGTAATTCAATTTCGCATGTGATAATTTTGATAAAATAACATGTTGGTTTTTGTAACAATTTCGCATGTGGTAATTTTGAAGAAATCGCATGTTAAAAAACCAACATGCGAAATTGTTACAAAAAAACAACATGCGATTTTCAATGCGGGAAGATGATCTGACGGCTGAGATTGTAGCGTACGTAATGTACGATAAGCGCATTTGTACGTTAACCAGCCCCTATATATATATATACATATATATAGGACAAAGATCCGTTAGGAACCACTCTTTATTGCGAGAACCGCGAGAACCAATGTGAACAGAACCAAAAATACTTAAAAATAGCTAAAAAACACACAAATTTTATTTTTAATATTTTTTATAAAAAATCGCTACTTTTAGTAGCAAAAAAATTATTTTATTAAAATTTAAAAAAAAAAATTTGGCTGATAAAAGTAGCGATTTTAACTTAAAAAATATTAAAAAGAAAATTTTTTGTGTGTTTTTTTGATTTTTTTAGATTTTTTGAGGGTTTAGTTTTTAGCATTTTAACTTGGGGTGGGGGGTAAGGTTTTTTTTTGGGGGGGGGGGGGTGGGTAAGGTTCATGCAAGAACCACCTTTATTACGATAACCGCGAGAACCAATGTGAACACAACCTAAAATAGCTAAAAAAACCTAACCCCCCCCAAAAAAAAAACCTAAATGGTGGTTCATAACGAATCCTTCTCCTATATATATATATATATATATATATATATATATATATATATATATACACTAAAAGGTGGATTTTGCCTAAGTAGCTAAAGAAGGATTGTGATGATGACATGTGCCACTCCTAATAAGTAGGAATGAAGGGTATTTTGGTCCTTATAAATATGAGTAAAAATGACATGTGGCATCCCTTTTGTTTTTTAAAAAATACAACAAAAAAATCTAGTACAAAAAAAAATATAGCACAAAAAATCTAGTATAAAAAAATATAGCACAAAAAATGTAGTAAAAAAATATAGCACAAAAAAATATAGTACAAAAA
This sequence comes from Helianthus annuus, assembly GCF_002127325.2. Taxonomy (NCBI): domain Eukaryota; kingdom Viridiplantae; phylum Streptophyta; class Magnoliopsida; order Asterales; family Asteraceae; genus Helianthus; species Helianthus annuus. Next base: position 30,622,923 of record NC_035449.2, on the reverse strand, counting down.
ATATAGTACAAAAAATATAGCACAAAAAAATCTAGTACAAAAAAATAGCACAAAAAAATTCAGTAAAAAATGTAGTACAAAAAAATCCAGCACAAAAAATTGAGAAAAAAAAATTTAAGACAAAAAAATTCAGCACAAAAAGTTTAGCACAAAAATATAATACAAAAATCTAGCACAAAAAAATGTTATACAACATGTGAATACAACACATTTTAGTGGGTTTTTTTAGTCTTCATATTTTATATAGCATTATGGTACTCAAATTAAAGATAAAAAGACGCTCGATTTTACGGTGAAATTTTTATGAAAAAATAATGTCGTATAAAAAAGTTATGAACGTTTAAAAAACGGGGGTGGAATATGTATGTGCCTTGCATGTGGAGAGAGAAAGTCCATAAGTAGTATTTTCACAAGATATCCTTGAACTCCTCCTTTCTTATACACTTTCATCTTAACCATTGATTTGAAAAATGAATGGTTAAGATTACTTCTCATCATACTTAGGCAAAATAAACTTTTTATTTGATCTTACCCATATACATATATATATATATATATATATATATATATAATGTATGTATCTATAGAAAACCCACTTTAATTTAGAAAACCCGGGAAACTCAAAGCTCCCGATGTTTTTTTTTTTTTTTAAATTTACACATGTTATATACATGCTTTTAAGGGTTTTGGGCAAAAAAAATCAAAAAAGCGCCGAGTAGATATTTTAAAAAAAAATAAACAAGTTTTGGTGTAACACATATTACAAATATGTCAGATGAATGTAACATGTGTTACACCAAAACTTGTTTATTTTTTTAAAAAATATCTACTCGGCGGGCTTTTTTGAATTTTTTTGCCCAAAACCTTAAAAACATGTATATAACATGTGTAAATTTTTTCAAAAAAAAAAAAAAACATCAGGAGCTTTGAGTTTCCCGGGTTTTCTAAATTAAAGTGGGTTTTCTATACATCCTTCCCATATATATATATATATATATATATATATATATATATGGGATAAGGATCCGTTAGGAACCACCCTTTATTGCGAGAACCGCGAGAACCAGTGTGAACACATGGCAAAATTGTAATTATGTGGTATTTATTAAAAAACACGCGCCCCTCTTCTCACCACTATGTTCACGATCTACAGCTTTTAATATTAGGGTTTCATTCATCAGCTTCAGCTTTTAATATTAGGGTTTCATTCATCAGATCAGATTGTTGTATACATTGACGACGACGGCAGACGGCGTTCATGTAACTCACCGGAGTTCACGGCGGCGACATCCGGGCACGGTGTTTCCGGCAGCATTCACAACGAACAACCCGCCATTTACACCCTCTACATGGCATCATCTGATTCATCACGTGTCGGTCCTCATACATCTGAAGTTCCTCCTTATACATTCTCTGATAATCCTCCTCATACATCTGATGCTGACATTGTTGGTCCATCCGCTGATAATAGAGTTGATAGTCACAAGATACCTACAAATACAGAACATCAAGAGTTGAAAATCATTCGATTTGTGACTAAAGGTATTATGTTGACTGTAAATGAGGTATATACTTCGTAAATCGTTATATTTACTGTAAATGATGTTGTATTAAATTATATGCACATGTGCATTATGTTTACTGTAAATTATATGCACATGTACATTATATTGAAAATTATACTTTATCGTTGATGTATGTATTCTAAACAAGTGCCTTATGGATAACTATCCAATTATGTACAAAATGACAGCAAACAAAGAGTCTTGGGTGGCGGACAACTACAAAAAATAGGGGAGGTCACTGTGTGAGATTGGCAATGGAAAAACAAGCCGACAACCAGGGAGGCATCGGTGGAGTATATGCAGCTTTTGGCGCTACTGAAAGACACCCGAATGAAGACGGGTCAATATGGGTTGGGTTGGCACTCGGAAAAATAAGTCGACTTTCAATGTTAAACCCGTTAGATAGGATTTGTGTGTCATAAGCGGGGATCCGTCGAGTGGCTTTGTAATGACCTGGAACGGTTGGGCTACACCTAAAGCCAATATGTTAGCATGGAAAGGCGTCGAAGGCAGGTTACTGACATAGACAGAGCTGTAAAAAAAAGGGAATTCGTATCAGCGACTCATTGTGCCCAGGTTGCGGATACGAGCAAGAAACTGTTGAACACATCCTCATTCCATGTTTGATGTCGAAACCGCTATGGTGGATGGTCAGAGCATGGCTGGGAGTAAAGATTTACATTCTTACTCAACAGTGGCAAATATTCTCTCTTTTTTCCTGGAAGCTGGATATTTCTAAGAAGAAGAAAAAGGCAGTCAACTGCATATTGATGGTTACATTATGGATCATATGGTCGAGCAGAAATGAGAAGGTTTTCAAAATCATGCATGTAACACCTCGGAAATTCCTGTCCATTGAAATAAAGACACGTGTCATGAGAAACAGACGTGTCAGGAAAACCGGATCAAATAAAAAGATGTATGGTAAGATTTTTAATAAAAAGGGCGTCATGATATTTAAAATACCTCTGAACGACCCAAGGGCGACATGTTATTAAATCACCTCTGAGCGACCCGAATTTTATAAATCCCAAGATCCTTAAATCATTTGATAAACATCCTACATGATAACCGGTTGGTTCCAAATAAATAAAGTTCCATCTTTATTATTATGGACTTTGGATTAATAAGGTTTGTTACTACTGAAAATACTAAATAAACTCCTTGTAAATGGAATCAAGAATAATTATGAAGCTTGTTAACTATAATGGGAATCCAAGACTTGTTCTTGGTGTTTCCGTCACTTTACAAGTCCCATAAAAGGTCACATGAAGGAGGAAACATGTAAGATCTATCCAAGCATGCAATGGCTGAGCCAATGGCCCCACTACTGAAAAAGATGGACTGAATTCGGAAATGGTTTGATTGCATGGTCAAGACTTAAAAGTTTACAAATTTTTGTCCTCTGACCAACGGTTACGGACCGCAAGGCTCAAGGCTTACGGTCCGTAAGGAGGATACCTGGGCGATTTCAGCAAAGGTCGGTTACGGACCGTAACCATTTCAGCATACGGTTCGCAAGAGATGCTTACGGACCGCAAGGCCTTAAGCTTACGGTCCGTAAGGCTGTCGCTGGCAGCAGGTTTTGGACAGCTGCCTGTTCAGCCTGTTGCACCGACTTAAATAGTGGTTTTTCGAAACATGGGACTTGCTAGGCAGTTTTTAGCCACATAGGGACACCTGGGGTGATCACACATCAATTGTAGACTTGCATGTCTTGATCTTGAGCTCATGGATGCACTATATAAGGGTCAAGAGTTGTGACCATTTGATCATTCATTTGCATCTTCACTTCTGGAGCTCCTGGACAGCTATCAAGTTTTCTTAGGCTCCATAATCCTTCTTAGGACTCTTGTAAGTGTCCTTAACCTCCCTTAATCCATTTTAGCTTAGTTAATTAGCTAAAAGTCAAACCATCGTAATTAAGGTTTGACTTCGGGATTAGTCCATAATTACTCACTAATATCCCGAATTAAAAATACCTTTAAGTAGGTAATTATGTGGGTAACAAACCCTTAAAAGGGTAATTCCAGAATCCCACTCTAACTATGCTAATTGTCGAGTCAAAGTACATTATAAAAAGTCAACAGAAATGACTATTTGCGAATTAATGCATAATTAGCAATGTAGGTTACATGCAATCTGTTTGATCATTAAAATAACTTGGTAATTAATGTAAGAACATGTTCCAACATGTTCAACTCGACAATTTTCAGTTTAGGCTCGGTTTGGAACCGAATGTCGCAAAGTTTGACTTCTGCTTTGACTTTCAGTTCTGACCCGTTTAAGCCAAGATTAGGATTGCCTTAGAGCTTCTTTGAACCTATTTACATGTTAGTATAACTCTCTGAGATTATACAACTTGGTTCATTAGATATCCTATTCACGTGCATGTTTCCGTTAATCGCTTATATGTTGACCATTATGCCCATTTGACCTTAAAACGTGATTTTTGAAAATGTAAAAGGGTAGGCACCTTAGTTGCTGATTTATAAACTTGCACCCAAAATTTGAAGTCAGTTTGAGGTCTAGATTAAGAGTTATGCTCAATAGCGTAATTAAGAGCTTCTTTACTAATTAAATGGCGTAAATTACGTATAGCCTATTAAAACCCAAATTTTTATACCAAACTTTTTACCCACTGTTATAAAATAATATTTTGGGATTTTTGGTGATTTTTATTTATTTTTAGGCTGAGCATAACTTAGTGTTCTAAGATTAATTCGGTTTATGCCGGTTTTGCCCTTTTTAGCCATAAAATGAGTTTTACAAAACCTTTTGACCTCAAACCAATTTCTACTGATTTGTTATGATAAATAAATTATTTTGAGCCTTCTGGAATATTAAAAATATCAGCTTTTTACAGAAAACCCGGAAATGGCTCCAAATCGCCTTTTTAGGCATTTTTAACACATAAGTGTGCACTAGGACCTTATTTAGCATAAGGGTTTGAACCTACTGATGTAATTAGTATACTTTTATATTTTTAAACAGTAGGCAAATGTTTTGAACTCAGAATTCCAGAATTGACCTTTTAGGCACTTGTGAAATTACCAAAATGCCCCTACGGTGCATAGTAAGGTTAAAGTCAATAAATTTCACATAATTTTGATACCCTACTGTTATAACTTAGTAAATTAAATATATTTACTAATGTAATCAGACCTGTAACTCAGGTTATTAATTTAACTCTTTTTACACCTTATAAAATGACCAAAACGCCCTTATGAGGCATAGTTTTGGTATAAAATCATTTGGGGCATAATGGAAGGTATCATTCTGATATCACAACATATTTTAAGCATAATAACTTCAGAAACTTGTATTTGACTCCTATGGTTACTCGTTACGCATTATACGCGTTCGAATCGACTTATGTGGCTAATTTGACCCTTATAGCCGAAACGGGTCAAACCATATCTTTTTGGTCTCAAAATTCAGAATGTGATTATATTACCCATATAAAACAAGTGTGCAAGCTTGTTTGGTCAAAACCACATTCTTAAACGGTCTTCGCCTTATTGTGTGTTTAAAACCGTAATCTTTATATAAAACTAACCGGTCTAAGCTTAAGACCCGTTAGGATTCTAATAGGTTATTAAAACCTTAATTTCCAGATCTAGGAGCCCAGTAAAAGCTACTTGCACTCGTTATATTTGGTTTATACTTTGCTCAGATAAATACATTTAACTTATTTTCCCTATACGGGCTTTGATCGGAGTGTCGCGCTCCGGTCAAAGATAATATTTATAAGCCCAAATTACCCTTAACAATGTGTTAGTGGTAGTAAGGGGTCGATCCACGAAGAGTATGTGGTTTGTGTATGGATTTGACTGAATTATAAAGAATTGTCACAATTATGAAGCTTGCCAGATATTTTTATATTTTTGTTTAATAGAAAGATGTGAAATTGGACTACTGAAATTGAATTACTTAATTAACAACTACTACTTAACGATTGCAAGAAAGTTGGATACGAGAACAATAATAATAAAAAGGAATCACACCCGGCTTCGGTAATTGCTAACCTAGGATTTCTACAAGTTTTAGTTTTAACTCAAATGCATCTGATTAACGGATTTAGTGTACCGTGACTTAGGTGCTACTAACTATCAACGCCCCGAAGAACGGACAAAAAGACACTTTGTAATCAACACAAGTAAATCCTAACAATGATAATGCACAATTACATATCACCGTTTCGTGAAGTCATAACTTTTAACATCGCTCGACAATTCACGAATTCGCAACAAATGTAACACTATTATCAAGAGTTTCAAAAATCAAATACAAATTGTCACTAAGTTAAAACAAGAACAATTCGAAACCCTAGAATTAACAACTACCTACACCGGGGTGAAACCGAGATGATTAGCCGATCATGGTTGATGCAACTTGATCACCGGATGTTTGGAATGCGGAAGGATTCATCTTGAAGCTTGATTGGATGATTGGTGAATGATGAAGGTTGGTGATGGATGATGATGGGTGAATGGATAAATGGATTGATGGCTAGGGTTAGGAATCAAGATTGTGATGAATGATGATGGTTTCCAATGATAGTGATGATAGATGGAATTCAAGATGGAATGGTAGGTGAAAGATTGATGAATATGGCTCCAAGAACAAGTTCAAAACTCAAAAGTGAGTGTAACTTACGAATTGAATGCCCCAAGACCAATTAGAATCGTTCCTATATCAAAGATACCCAATTTTTCGCGTTTCAGGAGACCACAACCCGTCGCCGACGGCCTGGGACCCGTCGGCGACGGCCTCCCCAGTTGCTGAAATCACCCGACGGCTTGTTTGGCTGTTTACGGGCATTTTTTCACGACGAAACTTTCTAGAGCCCGTCGGCGACGGCTTAGAGCCCGTCCCCAACGCCCTCTAGTTTTTCCTGTTTCGTCCGAAACTGTTTTCTTCATAACTTCTTCGTTATAGCTCCGTTTTACTCACCGTTTTCGCCCACGTACTCGTAATTCAGCCCTCTATCATGCCATCTTCCAATATATTCATTTTAAATCCATTAACATTCCCAAAACACATCCAATCTTCGTGATTAACCCGGTTTTGTTCATTTCACATCCCCGGTTGATCCGATTCACGTCCCGGTGCTCCGTTTAGCTCCCGATTAGCTCCTTAAACTCTTTTAGACCTGTAAAACACAAATCCCATTAAAAGTAGGCTATTCAAGATTAAAAGCTATGTAAAAACATCAACTTAAGCACAAACGATAACAAGTTTTCGACCACGTATCACATTCCCACACTTGTCTTTTGCTTGCCCTCAAGCAAATCTGTTTTTCACTTTCACGTGGGTCGAACAACGAATACACTCCCCATTCCCGAGACGAAGGTTAAGGTCAATTGTCGTACTAAAGTTCAAACTGTTTACAATTTTCAACATATTTAACGGTGAAGTGACTAATCACAAAAAAAATGGTTATCCAAGATTAACCCTCCCGTAAAACTAACAAGTCATGCACATCCCTCACAATGTTCTCTCCACTCGGCTTATAACTTGGCTAATGTGTATAATGTATTAGCACTTCAATCAATTAGTCGCTCAAAACCAATTAAAACACGTACCCGCATAGGCTTGCAACTCAATCATTCTCCACCACCGAACACGAATATCAAGCACAAGTCATAAGGTCTTTGAACGGGTCGTAACAGGGCTAGGCTAAGGGTAGGAAATAGGATATTTTAAAGTGGCTAAGGTGATGCAAATTTGATTTTTTATTACAAAACAACTAATCTACGCACAACTAACTACCAATATCAAACTAGAAGGCAACAAGCTTTCACCTTTTATTTCTCAACTAAGAACACATATTTTTGTTCTTTTCTCAACAATTTTCTCGTCTTTTTCATAACATTTTCCGATTTTTCTCTTTTTTTTATATGCAAACAAACAAACAACTATACAAACTTGACTCCTATAATCGAATTTCCATCACACGGGTTAAAAACAAAAAGGTTTAAGGTTATGGGCTAAAGGGTGGTCAAACGAAAGGGTTAGGCTCAAAATTGGCTACTAAGGGATAATTTTTTTTTTTTGGTAAGGATATATAAATGGTGTAAACGGAAAAGGTTTACCTAATGCCTTAATTATTCTCATGCTTGTATTCGGTCTATGGTCTCAAACGTATCAAAAGTCGCAAGTTCTACAATACGTAGCTAATGGTCCACTCAAACAAAGAAACATGTATATGTAAATATATGATATAAAAGTAGGCTATTCAAGATTAAAAGCTATGTAAAAACATCAACTTAAGCACAAACGATAACAAGTTTTCGACCACGTATCAGGCTTGGGGTACGGTATATAAAATACCGCTTGGTCGGGGAATTGACCTTAACCAGTTGATGGTTAAGTGCTGTCAAATTAACTCGTTTGAAAATGCTGTTTTGTTTGTTTAACGCCTTTGGGGGTTTAATGACCATGTCCCGGATGTCCTTGGCATCATTCCATGAATGGCCACGACCTTAGCACACGGGTGTAGGCGTACACCCGTAGTGCATTTTATTGCATATAATCGTCGGCACGGGAGGAGTCTCGCGGCGATTTATATTAAGTGGTGTGTCTATTGAGCTTTAACCCGGCACGACCCGGGCTACTGAACGCAGAACAAACATGTAATTCTTTTACAAGATTATTAAGCAAATAATTATCCCAAGTTATAAAAAGTTTTATGCCACGTGCATTTAAATCAATTTTAAACATTTTTCAAAATGAGTCAGTTGAATTGTATTTACCAGTGTAAACTGACGTATTTTCCAAAAAGACTAAGTGCAGGTACTACGCGCAATAGGCTGGTCACTCCTTAAGCATCCATAGAAGTCTTGCAAGCTTAGGATGCGTGAAGTCTGTTGAAATGAAGTTTCCTTTTTGTTTGATTCTGCCTGTGGATTTTATTTCGACATTTTGTGATACTTGGATATTACAATAATTTTAAGTTGAAATAAATCTATCTTTGCTTCCGCTGTGCATTATAATTTGTGTTGTTTGATTATGACGATATCAACTACGTCACGATAATCCCCCACCGGGCCCACCGCTGACACGTGGAAATTAGGGGTGTGACAGGTTGGTATCAGAGCCAACACTGAGTGAATTAAACACTAGCCTTTTGTGTTTAGTCTCAGTGCACGAATTGCACATTCTTCGAGTTCCGAGTCTAGACAAAGAACATAGGACAAACTCTGTTTTATTTTTGGGTCTTATTTTATTATATTGTGGTTATCTAAAACTTGTATGCAGGTCAACATGCCACCAAGATTTCTTCGCGGACGAGGCACGGCCCCTGTCACGGGTCACGACCACGAAGCCGGGCTTTCGCACTGGCGTACCCTGTCCATCACCATGAGCACTAGTCCACAAGAGCCGTGGAGGCTCTATGTTGAACCCGGGAGACGATCAGTTTCCCTCAGCTCTTCACCTTCTTACCAACATTCATTTGGGCCCCAGTCAGAAAATGAGCCCAATGAGCAACCACCCTCTTTCATACCTCTGCAGAGATCCAACTCTCACCACTCCTTTGGTGACCCAACCCCAACCTTCCAGAGCCGGTTCAACCCGGACAACATTTTTCCAGAACCCGTGGGTTTTAACCCACTTGGATCGGAAGACTACTTCTATGGGGAAAACAATATGGACGAGGATACTGACCCTATGGAGCCTGCTACAGGGACGCCCAATCACCCGATAGAGATCTCTGACGGATCATCTTTTCACGGATCGCCTTATCGCGGTCCAGCCAGCTACGAGGAGAGGTTCCGAAACATCGACTGGTATTTTACCCCCTCACACCACTCGTCCCCATACCAGCAGCAGCAGCAACAGCAACAGGATCCTTCTCAGGATTCTCGTTTCGTGGCAGTTACTCCGCCACCACCACCACCACCAGTGGAACAGCAGCCGCCTCCGGAGCCACCGAGGCGGAGGAGATCAAACGCACGGATGTCCGTGCGAGGGGGTGTCCCCATCAGCACACCCCAACCATCAAGTGGCAGCCATTATCCGCCACTTCAGGAGGAAGAGGAAGAACCACAATTGGGGGGTCCATCAAGCCCCATTCCAGAAATCAACTCAGTGCCTATGGCACCTCCGTTGGGTTTTGACAACCCAATCCCTGCATATGCTGGTTCAGCAGCGTATAATCCCTTTGAGCAGCCAGTGCATACTCATTACAACTTCGGCTATGCGGAGATCGATCCATGTCAAGTAGCTCGGGACTACAACGCTCTTCATCCTGAAGGACCATACGGAGGACCATGGACCACTGGTTACCCGACTTATGGGTACCAGCATCCACCACCGCCTCAACCTATGTACCAGCCGCCGCAGCCACAGCTGATTCCGCCGGAACATCAGCAGGAGGTTCTTGAGAGGTTGCATCAAGTCGAACAGGAAGTTCGAGAAGACCGCAGGGAGCGGCAAGGCTTCTTCAAGGGCCTGTCAGACTTGCTAAAGGGGAAGTCTAAGAGGAGGGGTCATTAAGGACCTTTGATGTTTGTCTGCTTAGTTGTAATCAGTCCCTGCGTGGACTTTATGTTTCTGTATTCAGCTCCTGCGTGAGCTTGTCTTTTAGTATTCTGCCCCTGCGTGGGCATGTCTTTCAGTTGACCCCTGCGTGGGTTTGATTGTTGTTTTATTTGTTGTATTTCGCCCCTGCGTGGGCATGTTGTTGTAGAAGTCCCGTTTTGGGCAAATGATGTACTGTTGAATCTTGATTTAGTGAAATGTTGCATTTAAATTTTTATGATTGTTGTTATAAATAAGTATATGAATAAACTTAAAATAAAAATGAAAATAACATTTCCTAAAATAAAGAAGACCTACCATTTGTGTAAAATGGCAAAATCTAAAAAGGGACAAGACCTAGCCACATGTCATTTTAAGACAAGGCCAAGATGGTATCTCCATAATTAGATTCAGGTCCATAATTAACGTCTCAACTTAGGATTGATCTGCGTTATAAAGAGAATCTAAGGGGTAAGACCTAGCCACGTGTCGTTGCAGATATGGCCAAGATGGTAGAACCTGTCTAGAAGATTCTAAATTCTGTTAACATCTGTAAGTATGTTAACATAGTGGGCAAATTGTGACACAATAAAAGTCACACGGGCCATCATTGAAAATTGGGTTAATTTGAAATTCCCTGTAAGTAAATGTCCATTCCTTGGGAATGAAGTGCCTACGGGTAATAATTAATGTCCTAGGGACTAAGAGACAGTTAGAGTCTGCAACTCACTGTCTAGAATAGGGAAATGAACTGTGATTCAAACCCTAATGCCTTGATTCTGTAAGAATCCGGGTTATAAGCTAACACTGTCCTTGTGACTAAGTTATATGTTAATTCTTAACTATAATATAGGGTTATAATGCAGACCCTGAATTTATGTTTAATTAATAATTTAACCTGCAATGGCTATTTAAAACCATGGTTAATAAAATACATAAAATACTGTATTAGCTATTAAATAAAACCTTGCCCATTATTGTTTATATGTAGCAATTGAAGCTACATGGCGGGGTCGGATGAAGTGAATAGTCGTCCGGTAGAAAACCACGATAATGCAAAGATACAGTTAACTGGTGCGGAGTTGAAAGCACTGGTGGATGATGCGGTTACAAAGGCATTAGAAAGACAGTACAGTGAGTACAGTGGGACCCATAGTAGAACCCTGTCTACACCGCATAATAAATCTAAGACTCATTCAGAGGCTCACAGCAAGCCACCTTCTGTCAAACCCATGTCTAAAAAGGAGGAATCCAAGAAGGAGGACTCCAAGAAGGAGGATGATAGACATTCTTCGAATGAAAATGATAATCATTCCAAGAAGATTGTGCTTTATGATGCCCCACGTGCCAAGGGTTGCACGTATAAATACTTTGTATCTTGTAAACCCCGGGATTTCACTGGGGAGAAGGGGGCAGTAGACTGTATGACTTGGCTTGATGAAATGGAGACAGTAGTGGATATAAGTGGCTGTGCTGAAAAAGATATTGTGAAGTTTGTGACGCAATCTTTCAAGGGTGATGCCCTGCAATGGTGGAAGTCGTTGATTCAAGCCACCGGGAAAATGCCTCTATACAACATGTCTTGGGAACAATTTGTTGCCCTAATCAAGGAGAATTATTGCCCACAGCACGAGGTCGAGGGAATAGAGTCTGATTTCCTATCTCTGGTTATGAAGAACCTGGACTGCCAGGCTTATCTCACAACCTTCAATACCTTGTCGAGGCTGGTTCCCTATCTTGTAACACCTGAACCAAAGAGGATAGCCCGTTTCATTGGGGGTCTGGCCCCAGAAATTAAATCAAGCGTCAAGGCCTCTCGGACCACTACTTTTCGATCAGTGGCTGACCTATCTCTGTCCCTTACAAAAGACGCAGTTAGACAGAGATCACTGAGGGCCGCAGATGCCGAGAAACGAAAACGCGAAGATGATGGTTCGCGACGCTCAGATAAGAAGCGGAAGGGCAATGACGACCACAAGAAAGGGTCGGGATGCAAGAAGGGAGATCAACAGTCGGGTGAGAAGCCCAGGTGCAAAGTTTGTAAGAAGCACCATTTCGGGAAATGTAGGCAGGAGTCTAGGTCCCAATCTCAGCAGAAACTATGTGGGATTTGCAAGTCCCCGGATCATAAGGCATTAGATTGCAAGAAACTTAAGGATGCCACCTGCTTCAATTGTAATGAGAAGGGACATATTAGACCCAACTGCCCGAAGCTTGCCAAGAAAGCAGAAGAGGGAAAGAAGACTAATGCAAGGGTCTTCCGCATGGATGCAAAGGAAGCTATACAGGATGATAATGTCATAACAGGTACTTTTCTCGTTAATGATGTCTACACAAGGGTTTTATTTGACTCTGGGGCGGATAGGTCCTTTGTAGATAATAAGTTCTATGAACTGTTGAAATTACCTGTTAAAGTCCTAAGTATGAAATATGAAGTGGAATTAGCTGATGGATCAATAGAAACAGTTTCGACTGTATTAGATGGATGTGTCCTATCCATTAGGAACCACTCTTTTCCTTTGTCCTTGTTTCCCTTTAAGCTAGCAGGCTTTGATGTAGTAATAGGGATGGATTGGTCATCGCGTAACCAAGCCCAGATAATGTGCAACAAGAAGCAGGTAGTAATCAAGACCCCATCTGGTGAGCCACTCACTATTCAGGGAGATACTCAACACGGAATGCCAGAGCGTGTGGCCATGCTTAAGGCATCCGGGTGCACGAGTAGGGGTTGTGTCATTTATATGGCACGAGTAACCATTGACGAGAAGAAGCCCAGGATCGAAGACATACCGGTCATTTCTGACTATCCCGAGGTTTTTCCAGAGGAACTACCTGGTTTGCCACCAGATAGGCAGGTGAAATTTAGGATTGACATCATCCCCGGAGCTGCACCAGTGGCCAGAGCACCGTATAGATTAGCACCAACAGAGATGAAGGAATTAAGGACACAGCTTGATGATTTGCTAGCTAAAGGCTTTATTAGACCTAGTTCATCTCCATGGGGAGCGCCAATTCTGTTTGTCAAAAAGAAGGATGGATCAATGCGTCTATGCATTGATTACCGTGAGCTAAACAAGGTTACTATCAAGAACAGATATCCTTTGCCTAGAATCGATGATCTATTCGACCAGCTACAGGGAGCGAGTTACTTTTCCAAGATAGATCTCAGGTCTGGCTATCATCAATTGAAAGTCAAGGAGGAGGATGTACATAAGACCGCGTTTAGGACTCGTTATGGTCATTACGAGTTCCTAGTGATGCCTTTTGGGCTCACTAACACGCCTGCCGCATTCATGGATCTCATGAATCGCGTATGCAAGCCTTATCTAGATAAATTTGTCATCGTCTTCATCGACGACATCCTCATCTACTCGAAGAACCAAGCTGATCATGAGGAGCATCTTCGGTGCATTCTTAAGCTACTGCATCAAGAGAAGCTCTATGCCAAGTTTTCAAAATGTGAATTTTGGCTTCGCGAAGTCCAGTTCCTTGGTCATGTGGTGAGTGAACGTGGAATCCAAGTGGATCCCGCAAAGATAGAAGCTATTATGAACTGGCAAGAGCCAAAGACACCTTCAGAGATTCGTAGCTTCCTAGGTTTGGCTGGATACTATAGGCGTTTCATCGAAAACTTCTCAAGAATTGATGCACCCTTGACGTCGTTAACACGTAAGAACATTAACTTTAATTGGGGGCCTAAGCAGCAAGAATCTTTTGATATCTTGAAGCAGAAGTTGAGTAACGCTCCAGTACTGACTCTACCTGAAGGCATTGAAGAATTTGTGGTGTATTGTGATGCGTCACACACCGGAATGGGTTGTGTGTTAATGCAAAAGGGCAAGGTCATAGCCTACGCTTCACGTCAATTAAAGGTGCACGAAAAGAATTACACCACCCATGACTTAGAGTTGGGTGCCGTTGTATTTGCACTAAAGCTTTGGAGGCATTATCTGTATGGGACGAAGTGCGTGATCTACTCTGACCACAAGAGCCTTCAACATCTGTTCAATCAGAAAGATTTGAACATGAGGCAGCGACGATGGATGGAAACCTTGAACGATTATGATTGTGAAATAAGATACCATCCAGGCAAGGCTAATGTAGTCGCAGATGCTTTGGGCAGGAAGGAAAGAGTGAAGCCGATAAGGATCAATGCCAAGAGCATTGAAATTAAGAGCAGCTTGAATGAAAGGTTGTTAGCTGCACAAAGGAAGCTGTGTTGGAAGCTAACTATTCCGAGGAGAAATTAGGAGTAACTGAAGAACAGTTGTCCTACGATAAAGACGGAATGTTGAGATTAAATGGACGAATATGGGTTCCTGTATATGGAGGACTTCGTGATGTTATCCTCAAGGAAGCCCACAGTTCCAAGTATTATGTCCATCCTGGAGCTGATAAGATGTACCAGGATTTAAAAGCGAATTATTGGTGGATAGGCTTGAAAAAGTCTATAGCTGCTTATGTAGCTAAATGCTTGACGTGTGCTAAAGTCAAAGCTGAACATCAGAAGTCGTCAGGTTTACTGCAACAGCCTGAAATTCCCACTTGGAAATGGGAAATGGTGACGATGGACTTCATCACCAAATTGCCTAAAACGCCGAAGGGAAATGATACTATATGGGTCATAGTTGATAGACTGACTAAGTCAGCACACTTCCTGCCCATTAGAGAGACCTTCAGCTCTGACATGCTAGCCCAATTGTACGTAGATAAGATTGTGGCCTTGCTTGGTGTGCCAGTATCTATTATCTCGGATCGGGATACTAGATACACATCTCCTTTCTGGAAGAGTTTCCAACAGTCTCTGGGCACTCAATTGAATTTCAGTACGGCTTACCACCCTCAGACGGACTGGCAGAGTGAACGTACCATTCAGACGTTGGAAGACATGCTGCGTGCATGTGTGTTTGATCTAGGAGGAAGTTGGGACAGGCATTTACCATTAGTCGAATTCTCCTACAACAATAGCTACCATATTAGCATTAAGGCTGCGCCTTTCGAGGCACTATATGGTAGAAAGTGCAGAACGCCCATTTGCTGGGCAGAAGTGGGTGATACGCAATTATCAGGTCCTGACTTAGTCTTCGAGACAACGGACAAGATTGTCCAAATTCGTGACCGCCTGAAAGCTGCTCGAGATAGGCAGAAGAGCTATGCGGATGAAAGGCGAAAGCCTCTCAAGTTTGAGGTTGGCGATAAGGTTTTGCTCAAAGTATCACCTTGGAAGGGGGTGATGCGATTTGGCAAGAAAGGTAAGTTAAGCCCAAGGTATATAGGACCTTTCGAGATCATCGAATGTGTAGGATCAGTGGCTTATAAGTTGAACTTACCTGAGGAGCTCGATGGTATTCATAATGTATTCCACGTCTGCAATCTAAAGAAATGTCTAGCTGACGAGTCGCTAGTCATACCACACACGGATGTGCATATAGACGAGAGCTTAAAATTTGCGGAAAAACCTGTGTAGATTGAGGATCGACAGGTAAAGAAGCTTCGGAGGAAGCTTGTGCCTATTGTCAAGGTAAAATGGGATGCTCGTAGAGGTCCTGAATATACATGGGAGTTAGAGTCCAAAATGCAAGAGAAATACCCTCAATTGTTTCAGTAAATCTCGAGGTCGAGATTTCTTTGAAGGGGGTGAGGATGTAACACCTCGGAAATTCCTGTCCATTGAAATAAAGACACGTGTCATGAGAAACAGACTTGTCAGGAAAACCGGATCAAATAAAAAGATGTATGGTAGGATTTTTAATAAAAAGGGCGTCATGATATTTAAAATACCTCTGAACGACCCAAGGGCGACATGTTATTAAATCACCTCTGAGCGACCTGAATTTTATAAATCCCAAGATCCTTAAATCATTTGATAAACATCCTACATGATAACCGGTTGGTTCCAAATAAATAAAGTTCCATCTTTATTATTATGGACTTTGGATTAATAAGGTTTGTTACTACTGAAAATACTAAATAAAATCCTTGTAAATGGAATCAAGAATAATTATGAAGCTTGTTAACTATAATGGGAATCCAAGACTTGTTCTTGGTGTTTCCGTCACTTTACAAGTCCCATAAAAGGTCACATGAAGGAGGAAACATGTAAGATCTATCCAAGCATGCAATGGCTGAGCCAATGGCCCCACTACTGAAAAAGATGGACTGAATTCGGAAATGGTTTGATTGCATGGTCAAGACTTAAAAGTTTACAAATTTTTGTCCTCTGACCAACGGTTACGGACCGCAAGGCTCAAGGCTTACGGTCCGTAAGGAGGATACCTGGGCGATTTCAGCAAAGGTCGGTTACGGACCGTAACCATTTCAGCATACGGTCCGCAAGAGATGCTTACGGACCGCAAGGCCTTAAGCTTACGGTCCGTAAGGCTGTCGCTGGCAGCAGGTTTTGGACAGCTGCCTGTTCAGCCTGTTGCACCGACTTAAATAGTGGTTTTTCGAAACATGGGACTTGCTAGGCAGTTTTTAGCCACATAGGGACACCTGGGGTGATCACACATCAATTGTAGACTTGCATGTCTTGATCTTGAGCTCATGGATGCACTATATAAGGGTCAAGAGTTGTGACCATTTGATCATTCATTTGCATCTTCACTTCTGGAGCTCCTGGATAGCTATCAAGTTTTCTTAGGCTCCATAATCCTTCTTAGGACTCTTGTAAGTGTCCTTAACCTCCCTTAATCCATTTTAGCTTAGTTAATTAGCTAAAAGTCAAACCATCGTAATTAAGGTTTGACTTCGGGATTAGTCCATAATTACTCACTAATATCCCGAATTAAAAGTACCTTTAAGTAGGTAATTATGTGGGTAACAAACCCTTAAAAGGGTAATTCCAGAATCCCACTCTAACTATGCTAATTGTCGAGTCAAAGTACATTATAAAAAGTCAACAGAAATGACTATTTGCGAATTAATGCATAATTAGCAATGTAGGTTACATGCAATCTGTTTGATCATTAAAATAACTTGGTAATTAATGTAAGAACATGTTCCAACATGTTCAACTCGACAATTTTCAGTTTAGGCTCGGTTTGGAACCGAATGTCGCAAAGTTTGACTTCTGCTTTGACTTTCAGTTCTGACCCGTTTAAGCCAAGAATAGGATTGCCTTAGAGCTTCTTTTGAACCTATTTACATGTTAGTATAACTCTCTGAGATTATACAACTTGGTTCATTGGATATCCTATTCACGTGCATGTTTCCGTTAATCGCTTATATGTTGACCATTATGCCCATTTGACCTTAAAACGTGATTTTTGAAAATGTAAAAGGGTAGGCACCTTAGTTGCTGATTTATAAACTTGCACCCAAAATTTGAAGTCAGATTGAGGTCCAGATTAAGAGTTATGCTCAATAGCGTAATTAAGAGCTTCTTTACTAATTAAATGGCGTAAATTACGTATAGCCTACTAAAACCCAAATTTTTATACCAAACTTTTTACCCACTGTTATAAAATAATATTTTGGGATTTTTGGTGATTTTTATTTATTTTTAGGCTGAGCATAACTTAGTGTTCTAAGATTAATTCGGTTTATGCCGGTTTTGCCCTTTTTAGCCATAAAATGAGTTTTACAAAACCTTTTGACCTCAAACCAATTTCTACTGATTTGTTATGATAAATAAATTATTTTGAGCCTTCTGGAATATTAAAAATATCAGCTTTTTACAGAAAACCCGGAAATGGCTCCAAATCGCCTTTTTAGGCATTTTTAACACATAAGTGTGCACTAGGACCTTATTTAGCATAAGGGTTTGAACCTACTGATGTAATTAGTATACTTTTATATTTTTAAATAGTAGGCAAATGTTTTGAACTCAGAATTCCAGAATTGACCTTTTAGGCACTTGTGAAATTACCAAAATGCCCCTACGGTGCATAGTAAGGTTAAAGTCAATAAATTTCACATAATTTTGATACCCTACTGTTATAACTTAGTAAATTAAATATATTTACTAATGTAATCAGACCTGTAACTCAGGTTATTAATTTAACTCTTTTTACACCTTATAAAATGACCAAAACGCCCTTTTGAGTCATAGTTTTGGTCTAAAATCATTTGGGGCATAATGGAAGGTATCATTCTGATATCACAACATATTTCAAGCATAATAACTTCAGAAACTTGTATTTGACTCCTATGGTTACTCGTTACGCATTATACGCGTTCGGATCGGCTTATGTGGCTAATTTGACCCTTATAGCCGAAACGGGTCAAACCATATCTTTTTGGTCTCAAAATTCAGAATGTGATTATATTACCCATATAAAACAAGTGTGCAAGGTTGTTGGGTCAAAACCACATTCTTAAACGGTCTTCACCTTATTGTGCGTTTAAAACCGTAATCTTTATATAAAACTAACCGGTCTAAGCTTAAGACCCGTTAGGATTCTAATAGGTTATTAAAACCTTAATTTCCAGATCTAGGAGCCCAGTAAAAGCTACTTGCACTCGTTATATTTGGTTTATACTTTGCTCAGGTAAATACATTTAACTTATTTTCCCTATACGGGCTTGGGGTACGGTACATAAAATACCGCTTGGTCGGGGAATTGACCTTAACCAGTTGATGGTTAAGTGCTGTCAAATTAACTCGTTTGAAAATGCTGTTTTGTTTGTTTAACGCCTTTGGGGGTTTAATGACCATGTCCCGGATATCCTTGGCATCATTCCATGAATGGCCACGACCTTAGCACACGGGTGTAGGCGTACACCCGTAGTGCATTTTATTGCATATAATCGTCGGCACGGGAGGAGTCTCGCGGCGATTTATATTAAGTGGTGTGTCTATTGAGTTTTAACCCGACACGACCTGGGCTACTGAACGCAGAACAAACATGTAATTCTTTTACAAGATTATTAAGCAAATAATTATCCCAAGTTATAAAAAGTTTTATGCCACGTGCATTTAAATCAATTTTAAACATTTTTCAAAATGAGTCAGTTGAATTGTATTTACCAGTGTAAACTGACGTATTTTCCAAAAAGACTAAGTGCAGGTACTACGCGCAATAGGCTGGTCACTCCTTAAGCATCCATAGAAGTCTCGCAAGCTTAGGATGCGTGAAGTCTGTTGAAATGAAGTTTCCTTTTTGTTTGATTCTGCCTGTGGATTTTATTTCGACATTTTGTGATACTTGGATATTACAATAATTTTAAGTTGAAATAAATCTATCTTTGCTTCCGCTGTGCATTATAATTTGTGTTGTTTGACTATGACGATATCAACTACGTCACGACAATCCCCCACCGGGCCCACCGGTGACACGTGGAAATTAGGGGTGTGACAATGCAGTGTTTAAATACTAGAAGACTGGAATAAGTCAATTAGTGTACTCTGTTGTGGATGAAAGTCATAGCCAAAATGGAGAATTTAGTGATTGAAGAGTGGTACACCAGTGGTGTGAATGTAATAGAAAAATAGGAGTTTATATGTTTAATGTAAGTGTACTTCTGTAGTTCATGTCTAAAGTTATGGTTTGAATATATGGCATCTTGTTATGTTCAAAAAATATAGGATGATAAGGGTGATGCAGACGATAGAAGATTTCAAAAACTGTTCCAGATACATACGCGAGACGTACGTACATACGAGAGACGTACGTCTATTTATCGGTGAACGTGATTCATACATTATACTACATACAATGAAACCCCAATTTGCCAACCTCAAAGACTTTTATTTTGATTACGTTATAGTTGATAACGAGCTACAATCGTTCTTAGATGTTCAACCAGACGTCGTAAATCGACCAACACAAATTTATGATTCTTGAATTAACTATTTATGGCGATAAACAAATTCCAATCAGTATTCACTTTGATTCTGTTTTCTTTAGTTGTCATGATGTGGATTATCAAAGTTACATTTTGATTATGTTTTTTAGTTGTTTTCATGTGCATTACCAAACTTATTGTATTGACAGAAAGATGCACATGTGCATACATGTTTTTCTATTTAACTTAACATGGTTATTTGATACGGAAAAATGATGCACACGCGCAATATACGTGTTCTAATAATGCTCTTACCCATACATATTTTTTAACAACATACCAGCACACTTTGATACGTATATACATCGCTTTAATATACATAATACATCCTTTGATATACATAATACATCGACATATGATTACTAATTTTGAATAATGCACATATGCATCCATACATAATCTATCCTATACAACTACTGTCAACCAAATATACACACACCACATCAGTTAGCCACTTACTACTGCCCAAACAAAAAAAAAAAAACACAAAAAAGAAAAAAAAACAAACACTACGTGTTTCATGTCCTTGAGTCACCCACATATAACATCCATAACATCATATCGTCTGTTCCTTTTTCCAGTTGTTGAGCACACCCCAGCATTCCTATTGCTTCAACGCCTCTTCGTCTAACATCTGCTTAACTCTTTCATCTTTGCTTAACTCTTTCATATGTTAATCCATGTTTTTTTTTCCATCGATGATCTACAATGAGCATGTGTATCAGCATTAATTTATGATCAATATATAAGATATGCACACATGCATCATTATATACATGTGCATAAACATTAAATACCTTAATAACCTATGTTGACAAACTATGCACATGTGCATATTAACATATTCTGTCAATCTATGCACATGTGCATAACTATATACCACACAATTATACCTTATTAACATATTCCAAGATGAAATACACATTCGCATAACTGTATATCACACCAAAAAAACACCTAGATAAAACTAAATACCGATTACAGATCATTGATGCATAGGTGAGACTCCTATTCAAAGTCATATGCATCAACATTATCTACCTTGTTAAATTATTATTGCAAACTATGCACATGTGCATATTAACCTATTATAACAATTTATGCACATGTGCATAACTATATAGATCACAAATTTAGTTTATTATCCTGTTATGTGTAATCATATTCTGTCAGGCTATGCAAATGTGCATAACTATATATCACACAATTATACCTAATCAACATGTTCTATGTAAGCCTGTTCTGTTAGAAAAATATGCACATGTGCATATCTATATAGATCACAACATTACCTTATTATCCTGTTCCGTGTAAGCATATTCTGTCAAATTATGCACATGTGCATAACTATAGCTATGCACATGTGCATTAACATGACATAACTTATCAATAATTATAATTCAGTAAAAAACCCTAACACTTACCAAATCAAATTTCGTGTTGCCCATCATATTTAGCATTATAATCACGTTATTTGCTCAAATTCAATATGCACATGAATGATATTATTAACTTTATTTGCTCAAATTCACTATGACACGCTCATTGAATCATCTATTTTATAATCACGTTGCCCTAATTATGAACGGATTAAAAATCCACAATGCTTATAATCACGTTGCCCTAATTACGAATGGATGAAGAATGTACGATCGATGATTATGTTCCTAATATATATTATACGACTGACTTTGGACGAAATTTGGGAACTAACCTCGATTATATGACTATCTGAAGGTAAAATCTCAAATCTGATATAAAATCTCAATCCAGATGCTTCGATGCTTCGATATGGTGAACTGATGATGGTGAAGTGATGATGTATTCGAGATGATGATGTAATCGACGAACTTTTGAGTATTGTTGAGAGATTTAGGGACGAACTGTTGAGTATTGTTTTTTTTTTTTTGGTAAAGGGTTACCCCGGTGATTCTATATATTCACAACCAATAAACCAAGTAGTGTAGAGAACCTACACTAGTTCTAACATGAGACATACCTCATGAAAGTACACCAAACCGGACAAATACAATCATAAAGAAAAAACCACCTAGACAACCAACCTAGGACACAAAAGAAGCAACACAAAATAAAACAATCTAGCCACCATCATCGCTGATAGTGTTGCCGCCAATCTTCCACTCCGCAAGGACCCTTTGCACATTAGCAGTCTTTCGCAGCTTCGCGCCCATAAGCTTGTACCGAACCGGATTTAGAATAACTTCGCTTATCACTTCCGGGGGCCTCAATTGATTCATGAAAATTCTAGCATTACGCTCCTGCCAGATAATATAAGCACTAGCCGCAACCAGAAGACGAGCAGCATAGTTGGCAACAGACTTTGACCGAGCCCGGGGCATTAACCAATCTACAATATCTGTCCACTTCGGATGAACAGAATCCATACCAACCTTTTGTCTGACCGAAACCCACACTTGAGCCGAGAATGTGCATTCAAAAAACAAATGGCTGTGAGAATCATTATTCTGATAACATAATAAGCAGCACATCATGTTCATATTCTTTCTTCGCTCTATCCCCCATTGCAAAATCTTGTCTTGAGTCAGCAGTTTACCCCTCATAATTAACCACATCAGGAAAGCATGCCTTGGAATACATTGCGCAAACCAAACAACACTACTCCATTCCACCTCCGGACTTCTGTAGCGAATCGAATGCCACACCCCCGAAGTAGTAACCTCGTTAAACTCATCTCCATCTCGCCACAATAACTTGTCATGCTTATTCGGATCAGTATGGACATTATCAATCTGATTTAGGACTGGGAAAAGATCCCTCCAAGAATAACTTGTCTCGCCACAATAACTGTTGAGTATTGTTGAGAGATTCAGGTTGAATGTTTAGAAATGTTGAGAGATCTGGATCTAATCAGATGTTGGAGAGAGTGGACATGAAAGTTTTTATTAAATGTAGTTTAATTACTGATTGAAGTCCGATGGTAAAAGGAATCAGGTAAGCGAGTTTTTTTAAAAGTTGTTTGTTATTTACAAAATTGCCCCCTGTTCACAATGGTTCTCGCGGTTCTCGCATGAACCCTACCCTATTTATATGTATATGTGTGTGTTTAAGGATCGGTGAGTAGTAACTGATTTGTGGTGAAAAAATTATCCCTGGAACCGGGGATGGTGTGCTTGGTCTCCTTCCCAGACTTGACTCCGACCAGGGTGAAAATTTTGACTTTGAAATTGAGGCTAAACGATTGAGCCAAAATGTCTTTGACGTTTTACACATGATTTCTCTTGTAAAGAACTTTTCGTCCATTGCTTATCGCGCGTAACTTTAAACATACCCTAACTAAATTATGTCTTTTTTAAGTTGGGCATTTTTCTACCTCTTTTGCCTATTTGTAGCTGATCACTCCATATCATTAATTAATGCCAAGTGCCCCTAGTTTCTATCGTTAGGTAAAGAACAAAGTGACTGTACACTGAATGAACTCAATTTACTGCTTGTAATAGTAACAAACTTAATGCGAGGAGGCGACTTACATGAAAATTCATTCATGGGAACCCCCAGAATTCTTTCTTTGTTGTAGCTTTCGGGTGTGTTTGGATCAATTTATGTGCGTTGGTTTGAATCCTAACTAAATCTATTAAACTTAATGGCAAAAAATGTAAATGAAGACGCGCATATACATTATACCAAGAACTGCATATAAAAGAGTCATTGACCTTAAACCGAGTATTTCATGTTGGACCGACCGAGTTCCCTCCAACAGTCACAGTCATGGGTCCAAAACAGTAAACTAGGCAGATCTTCCAGTCTTTATGGTTTTATTTAAAATTTAAGGAGATACATATTACACGCCAACTTGATGCTACATTATTCTTGGTTATTTTTATTAAGATACTTGGTACCATTTAGCTTAACTAAGGTATAGAAAGATGGCCCTGTGCCACAAGAGACGTGATACAATCATCAAACATCTCTTGAATCGTCTTGAACTTGAACCCTAAGCTCTTGATCTTTGCAGTGCTAAGCTCATAATATGGTCGGTCGTGCTGCTCAAACCTTAAACATAATTTGCATTCAGTCTTCCATAATAATAACAGTAAGACCATGTGTAGTGGTTAAGAAAAATAATGCCCCCACCATGGGGCATTATCCGACACGTGGCAGTCCAGTCAGCATGGGGCGTTATTGCAAAAGTGGTGTAGTGGGAATAATGCCCAAATAATGCCCCTTCCAATCATTAAACAAAAAAAAAGCAACCTAAATGATCATTGGCTAGTCAAACATGAGAATAATGCCCATTGGCCACATGCAGCGTTTTCTTCATAACGCCAAACTCAATTTTCTGAAACTTTTTTTAAAAATAACGCCTAGTGTAATGGAAGTGGGGGCATTTTGGGGCGTTTTTTTTCAATTTGTTTTAAAAATCACGCCCACTACGGGTGGTCTAAGAATACAAATTTTGTACCTCTTTGGAATTGGTAGTGTGGGATAACGCGCCGACAGAATCGACACGAGTTCATTGTTATCAACGACGTTTGAACTGCACAAATATCGCCCTTCAGCGTCATCATGTTCGTAAACTAGAATATGGCAGAGAGCAACATCATCTATATGAACATATCCCATCCTTCCATGCCAATAAAACCTCTCTGTTTCCCCTGTTTTCATTACAAAATTAATAAAAAAAAAATACAACCAAAATCGACCGGTTCGTAAATACTGGGCCTGGGCCTGGGCCTCACCTTTAAGCAAGCCCAAGATATCAGACGCTGTAGAACATAAAGTGGGAGGTAGGCTTGGTCCCACCACAAATGATGGCATAACAGTCACCAAATTGATCCCATTTTCATTGCAAAACTCCCATGCTGCTTTTTCAGCCATGGTTTTAGACAGTACATACCAAATCTTGAGTCTTTCACAGATTTCAACAGAGCTCCAACATGACTCATCCAAAGGTATTTGAGAGTCAATGTTGTCTTTGACCCTGACTGTGGAAGATGATGAGGTGAAAACCACTCGTCTTAGAGACGGGTTCTTTTTACATGAACGTAACACGTTTAGTGTTCCGTTCACAGCTGGATTTATGATCTCCTCCTGCAAAATGTGCGCGTTTAAGAAAATGAATAAACGATAGCATCATGATTAAACTTAATGAAGGTATAAGCATACCCTTGGATCAGTAATATGTCCGAGAACAGGAGAGGCCATGTGAAAGACGCCTGCGCACCCCATGATCGCGTTGTCAAAGCTTCCTTCTTCTGTTAGTTCGGCTTTCACAAGGCGGAGTCTCTCTTTTGCCCCTTGCAGGTTCCATAAGTGAGCTAGTTTTGCTTCATTTCCTACAAATTTAAGCACAAAAACACATGTAATCTTTGTATAGTTCAAAACAGCTTGGGTTGACCCGTAACGCTTTTTTTTTACAAGTAATTGGTGTGTTAACTACAATCACAATCTAGTGTTGTGAATAAAACATTTGGACTTTTAAAGTTTTTCTGTTGACCCGTTAGAGATAATATATATATCCCAAATCGTTCCACTTATAACTAGATTGAACACGATAGCACATACCAGGGTCTCTAACGGTACCAATGACATGATAACCAGATAACAGGAGTCGTTTGATGAGCCAAGAAGCTAGGAAACCGGATGCACCGGTTACACAAACCGTGCCATGCTCCATAACTTTGATGATGCCAAATGATGTGATATTTGTAAAATATATATACAGGTGCAGGTGGCCAGAACGTTTCACATGGTGGTATGGAGAAGTTAAGTCACATAATAATTATGAAGTTTATTATTTTAAACACAAAACCTTTTTTGTACTTTTGTTGTTGATTTGATCATTAAAATGTAATATGATTACAAACTAACGGCAGATAGACGAGCAACAAGCTGCGTCGCTACCCCTTTCTGAATAGCAAACCCTACCCTGCTAAACACAAAATTCTGCCCCTTAAAATGTGCGGTGTTAGTGCTTACCACATGTTGAACCCGCTTTAGGAACCACACCGCGTCAGGGGCGAGAGCGCCAAATGTATTGAAAGCGAACGGGACGAACACGTGCTGATTCTCGATGCAAGTTTTTTCGTGTTTAGCTACTTTGCCCACCTCTGCCTTGGTTATCGCCTGTCCCGCCACAAACCCGTGGTCCCTTAGCCCAACGAGGGGGGACACACCTGTCAAATCGACACACGCGTGTTTCCCTCCTTCCCATCCAAAAACAAGAATGTCAGCGGGCCGTAGCGTAGATCTCCCTTCTAATGGATCAGTCAAGAAGTTCACCGGAGCTTCCTTTTTTTGCCGAGATCCCTGCTCGCTTAAGGACATCATACAACACATCTCGAACTAAATCATGTCGATATTCAAAGCCCGGTAATTCTTTGCAATGGACTGCATGCTCCCCAAAAGAATCCAAGCAACACTTCCGACATACAAGACACGAGTCATCAACCGGGAAAAGGGGTATCATTAAACGGTACTTGAGGATAGCCCGATATTCCACAGCCGACATACATTGCCCTAAACCTTCGATAGGAGCAGGAAAACCTTTTTTGGTTTTAAGCAAGGGGGAAAAAGGAAATTGTAGCATATTGTTGTTTTAAATTTCTTTTATACTGTTATATTTTCATTTCTTTAAACCACAGGTCAATGCACAAGCTAAAGACTCGTGACATCCAACAGATCAAAGGGTTCTTTACAATTATTGTTATGATATGAGGTATGCAATGCTTAAATTTCCAACTCTTATTGTGGTAAATTTTATTTGAACATTTATTTATTATGTTTTGGTGTAATCCTGTTGCAAATACTAAAATACTAGTCTCATAACAATGAAAGGGGGAGGTGAGATTATTTTAAGGGAAAATTATCAGAATACTTAAGTTGACCAAAAAATTTAAAAAAGAAACATGGAATTTAGCATTTACTAAAGAACGGGCTTAGCTGACACTTTTCTCCAAATATGTAAGCTTAGATGGCGCTTTTTACCAATAAATGTAAGCTAAATCTTAGTCGTCTTAACCGGTGTAGCTAATGTGGCAGCTTCTGATTGGAGGAAATAAACGTTTTGATTACTTTGGTGAAGGCTAAAATGTGATATCTATTTTTGAAAACTTTTTTTTGTTAATTTTGACTATTTTAGTAAATTTCCCTTATTTTAAACACATGTCTATATTAACGCATCCTTATTAGTGGCTCATTAGGTGTTAGTCAATTTTTTGGAGTTAGTGACTCGTTTCTTTACTTTTTTCCACAATCCTACCGCTTCATACACGAGTTCACCTTTTGAATAATCAGTACCAATGTTTTAAAATCCGGTTTTTTAATCATACCGGATTAGGCACAAAAATGGTTTAACCGGTTGAACCGGGTTGTGCCGGGTGGTTCAACCGGGTTGACTAGTAAATTGTGTAATTTCATAAATTACAACATTATCTCAAAAAATAATCCAAAATTGGATTAAAATAGAAATCTGGAACAAACTATGAGGGTGATGAAAGTCTGGAACAAGTCACGAATAATGGAGTGATGAAACAAGTTTTGAATTTTGATCGATGGAGATAAAATATTAAATGGAACAAGTCACGAATGATGGGGAGTGATGAAGCAAGTTTTGAATTTTGATCGATGGAGATAAAATATTAAAAGTTGTTAGGTTAAAGCTAAGAGTAAACATGGAGATGGGATGATAAAAAGTAAAATCCCAACCAAAAAACAGACCTGAGACGGTACCGGTATAACGGTTCAAACCGGTATACCGGATTTTACCGGCGGTACAAAGTCTATGCCGTTTCTCCTACTTACCGGGGTGTTTCGTACCGGATTTACATCCGAAAACGGTAATACCGGTATAACCGGCTGGTATTTACCGGTTTTTAAAACATTGATCAGTACATGGAAGGATCAAATAAAAATAAAAAGTTTATTTTGGCTAGAAATGATAGAAAACAATAGGATTATAACATGTGACAAAATTTAAAATAAAGAGGAAAGAGAATTTTAGTCAATTTTATCCAATCTTCTTCCTCCTTCTCTCTGTAACTTCAAAACCCACCATTTTCAAAATGCACCATCTTCAACCTTTTCTTCACTTTCTATCTTAATAATCACTACATTACAGTGCGATTTACGTCACCAATCAATTATTCAAACACCCAATCAATGTGTTCTTCAACTTTTTTGAAGAAACCCAGTTTAATTTCATACAATATCTCATTTTTTCCCGTGATTTTGAAGCGAAACACTCGATTCGTTCGATTCGATCGCTGATAAGTGTTTCTAACATTCAAATTTCGTCAATCGTTAAAGAAATCGGCTTCTATCTATGTAAGAAAATTTTGAATTGCATTTTTACGATCTGGGTTTTTGAATTGAGTCATTGCGTTTTACAAAGTAATGAAAAAACATTGTTTTTTGTATTTTGAGTTCATTGGGTTTTAAAAACAACACATTTTATTGTGTTTTTAGTTCATTGCGTTTTAGGTAAAATACATTTTATGTGTTTTTAATTCATTGCGTTTTAGAAAAAAAAAAACACTTTCTTTTGTGTTTTTATCTATTGCGTTTTAGGAATACACATTTTTATGTGTTTTTTGGTCCAATACGTTTTAGAAAAACACATTTTGAGGTGTTTTTAGTCCATTGCGTTTTAGGTAAAACACATTTTTATGTGTTTTTAGTCAATTGCGTTTTAGAAAGAACACTTTCTTTTGTGTTTTAGGCCATTGCGCTTTAGAAAAAAAAAACATTTTGAAGTGTTTTTAGTCCATTGCGTTTTAGGTAAAACTCATTTTTGTGTGTTTTCAGTCTATTGCGTTTTAGAAAGAACACTTTCTTTTATGTTTTTAGGCCATTGCGTTTAAAAAAAAAGACATTTCTTTGTGTTTTCTGGCCATTGCGTTTTAGAAATAGGACATTTTCTTTGTATTTTTTTGTCCACTGCGTTTTAGAAAAAAAGTCATTTTTTACTCTTTTTGTCCATTGCGTTTTACGCAACTGGATTTTCGAAAAAAAATAAAAAATATAGCAATAGTATACTCGTTTTAAAAATAAAAAACGCTCATTTTTTGGTGTGATTTTTATAAAAAATAATGTCGTATGAAAGAGTTATTAACGTTTAAAAAATGGGGGGAATTGGAGGAGAGAGAAACTATTGCCTTGGATTGACTAGAATGCCCCTACACAAACCCACGCGCCTCCTTTTTTTCATCAATTTCACTCATTTAATCTTAGCCTTTGATTAATAAATAGATGGTTAAGATTACTTACTAGCTTTTCTACCCAAATAAACTTCCTATTATACCCTAACCCATCAGTACATTATCTAAAGTTTAGATAATTATTATTTTGAGAGCATATATTAATAAATAATAAGTCGAGTTTATCTATATATCTATATATCTAAACAGTGGAATGTTCAAATGAGAAGAAAATTTTTTGTAAGAAGAAAAAAGAATAAGTTTCAACCAATAAGAATATTCCATTTTACTTCATTTAATATTTGCATTTAATTTTAATGTAAGGGTATATTTGTAAACTTACATAGATCATTAATTTCTTGTCTTCCTTTTTAATAGCTAACTACATTAAATTTGTAACTTATTTTCAAAATATATATTTTTTCAAAAAATAAAAAAAATAATTTAGAGTGTATGACAAATTACTAAGTGTGTAGGATAAATTACGAGTTGTGTAGGATAAATTTAAGTATGTGTAGGATAACTTTCGAAATGTGTAGGATAGATTTTAATGTGTGTAGGCAATGAAAATTAGTGTAGAGAATAATGGTCTTTATGAGTAATTAATTATTTAACTACTTAATATTTTACAATTGTACCATTTGTTCTTTTTTTTTTTCAATTAAATTTTCTTCTCAAATGAACCCCCCCTATCTAAATAACTATACAAAGTTATAACTATATAAAGCAAATGTGATGTACAAACTTGTAATTTTACATCGCGTCCAACACTTTAAGCAATATGTGCAACTAATGAATGCTTATTTTGTGAGGGTAAAATTGTAAAGAATACAAAATTTTAAGACACTAGGAGGGTACAATAGTAAATTCAACCTTCACCCATATTCACACACTCAAAATCTTTTCCATCTCTACCCTCAAGAAACCTAATACACATCTCACAATTCAATTCGTCTTTTGAGTATCCCTTCTGTTTCCATCCTTCAATTCGTCTTTTGAGTATCCCTTCTGTTTCCATCACCTTTGAGCAGTCTCAATCGCTTCACACTCCTTAACGCTCTGTTCCCGAGTTAACTTAATGAGGGATAAGAAAAGAAAGTAAAAGTGAGAAAGGAAAGGACGAGAAAGAAAAAAAAAAGATGTCTTTCTCACCGTTTCCTCCCAAATCGGAAGGAACGAAAAACTAAAGAATTTAGCCTAGTTTTCCTTTCATTTCCTTTTCTTTTCCTTCATTAAATGAAACTCGGGAACATGACATATTTTATTTTCCTTTCTTTTCCTTCATTAAATGAAACTCACGAACACAAAATATTTTTACTTTCTTTTTGTTTCTTTTCCTTTCCTTCCGCTAGTAAATTCTGGAACACAGTGTAAAAGCATGACCTTTTCTCTCAATTTTGGCCCCAATTCAATGTCTTCGACCACAAGATGTAACTTCCTCAATGATTTTTAAGACGCTCATCCAACATTCATGGCTTGTTACCCTAATTTTTCATCCCTGCTCCCAAATTTGCCCTCGTTCAATGTCTTCTTAATGATTCCTTCCAACAAAACCAGTGTAAATTGAAGACATAAATGAAACAATGGGAGCAGTTAATTATGAAATCAATTTGGTTTGAATGATTTAGGTTCATTAATTTCATTTTTGTCGATTCGTTTTTGGTTCTAGTTTTATCTTTGGAGGCTGATAATGGTGGTGCATATGAGAAATGGTGGTGCATATGAGAAATCGAGGCCGCAAGAACCGTCACAATCGCCCGTTGTGGATAATTTCAAAGAAATGCGCTCGCCGGCGGTTGTGGATCGGCCAGAATACGGTGCCGAAAGTTGTGGATCACCGACGGTTGAAGCAAATTAGCTACAGGCATAACTCTACCTAATCGATTCAATGGGACTGAATGCTAGGGTCAAGTGAATCGTCTGTGCTTTTCGTACCCCGTTAAGAAGTCCGCAGCTGAATCATTCTTCAATTAGCAATCAGGATCATAAATCATTGACGGGATTTATTGTCAAGTTTTTCTGTGTTTCTATTTTTCGTGCTGTTGTTAATTTTGATCGATTTTCAATATATTTACATTCGATTTGTTAATGATGATACGTATTGGTTAGATCTTATGTACTAAAAACATCTCTTTATTTTAGGTAACTTTATAGCCACTTTTCTAATCCTTCAGTGCTATCCAGCTGGCTTCTATTTGGCTTTCACATTTTGTTACCTGAAACGCGTTTAAAAACATTTTTGTCAGTGGGAAATACTGGTGAGTGATCCTAGTGTAATCGAGTTTAATAAAAACCATTGTACAGTATTGAGGGCGGTCGCGCAATTACATTTGTTTCCATCTATTCAATTACAACCCACGGTACTGTCAACCCGACTTGTGGAAATGTTACTCCTTGTAAGGCAGTAACAAATTTTGTATACAAAACCCCAACATACCGACGATAATTGTAGAATACAAATACTCAATAACTGTTTAATATATTATTAATCGTGTGAGGTTTTGTAAAAGCAATTTGCAAAAAGGAGATTACTTATATTGCTGTCTTAGGTTTTCCTTTAGGGGTTTCCTGGTAATTATCTATTAAATACACAAATGCACATGTGTTAGTATAATAACCCTTAATATTTACATTAGTAATACCCTCCCTGAGACGGCATTCCAACGACTACGTCGGGCAGAACCTCGACAGCCGTTACGGAACCCTGGATCAATCGAGCAGCGTATCTAATACGTAACCGGGGTTATGATACTTACAACGGAGCAGAACTTCGTATTATGCCCAGAGATTATGCCTACTATTCAGAAATTTTGAGAGAGCAAGAGATTTTGAACGATCGGAAACTGAAGGCTGAGAGCCTTCATTTATAGGCGACCTTTCGCCTTCCCTCGCGGCCCGCATAAGATGTAGCCAAGGGCTACGCGGCCCGCCTAATAGGCTGGGTAGGCCCTAGCCTGGCCCAGTCATTGAACTAGCTTCAACACGCGTTTGACACGTGGCGGCACCGGGTGCAGCCCTGACTCCGAGCTGTCGCGCCCCGCGTAAGAGACCCTAATGGTCTAGGCGGCCCACGAGCGACACATAAAACTTGATTTTATTTTATTTTTAATTATATAAGGGTATTTGGGGCTCGGTTTTCACATACGGGGTATACTTTAGAACATATTGGGATATTTTAATTATTTTTAGGGTGTCGAAAATATTCAGGAGGGTTGTTATATCCTCCCCGCCTTGTTTTAGAGCTCGTCCTCGAGATCTACTGGAACAGGTGTGGATAATTCCTTTACATTTCTGATTCAAGCTCCCATGTATACTCTGGTCCTCTTTTGAAGTCCAATTTCACTTTGACCAGAATTAATCTCTTGTGCTTGAGGTTCTTAACTTTCCTGTCTTCAATTTGTAGTGGTCTTTCTACAAATTTTAACTGCTCATTTACCTCTATATCCTTAAGAGGTACTACCAGTGATTCATCAGCTAAGCATTTCTTGAGATTAGATACATGAAATACATCATGTATTCCTGCCATTTCTTTTGGCAGTTGTAGCTGATAGGCTACAGGTCCTATTCTTCTAATAATCTCAAAAGGTCCAACATACCTGGGACTTAGATTCCCTCTTTTGATGAATCTTACTACTACTTTCCAAGGAGAGACTTTCAATAACACTTTGTCTCATACCTGAAATTCTAATGGTTTGCGTCTGTTATCAGCATAGCTCTTTTGTCGATCACGTGCTGATTTCAGTCGTTTCTTGACTTGAATGATTTTGTCAGTTGTTTCTTGTACTATTTCAGGTCCAGATAGTTTCTTTTCCCCAATTTCTGCCCAACAGACTGGGGTTCGGCACTTTCGTCCATAAAGTGCTTCGAATGGTGCAGCATTGATACTTGTGTGATAACTGTTATTATAAGAAAATTCTATTAAGGGTAAGTGTTCATCCCAATTACCTCCGAAATCAATTACACAAGCTCTAAGCATGTCTTCCATTGTCTGAATTGTCCGTTCACTTTGTCCGTCCGTTTGAGGATGATAAGCGGTACTTAGATTCAACTTGGTTCCCATGGCTTTTTGGAAACTTGTCCAAAAGTGAGAGGTAAAACGGTTATCCCTATCAGAAACAATTGATAAAGGAATTCCATGTAATGAAACTATTTCATTTACATATAATTTAGCTAACTGTTCTATACTGAAAGTTTCCTTCATTGGTAGGAAATGAGCTGACTTAGTTAGCCTGTCTACAATTACCCAGATTGTATCATTACCTTTTCTTGTTTTAGGTAATTTGGTAACAAAATCCATTGTTATCAATTCCCATTTCCAAACTGGCATTTCTAATTGTTTCAATAAACCTGAGGGTTTCTGGTGTTCAGCTTTAACTTGTGAACAAGTTAAACACTTAGAAACATAAGCTGCTATGTCCTTTTTCATTCCTATCCACCAAAAATTCTTTCTTAAATCCTGATACATCTTATCACTTCCAGGATGCATCGTATACTTAGACTTATGGGCTTCTTCTAATATACGGTGGCGTAAGTTTCCTAGTTTAGGTATCCACATTCTTTTCTTATGGAATCTCCAAATTCCATCTGTTCCTTGTTCCAATTCTTTAATCATTCCTTTTAGTTTTTTAGTATCGTCCTTGATTACTGATTCTTGTGCTTCTCTAATCTGTTCATTTAAATCTACTTGAAGATTTAATTTAAAAGAATGCACTCTTTTTGGCTTTTCATGATACTTTCGACTTAAAGCATCGGCTACTACATTGGCCTTTCCTGCATGATACTGGATATTGCAATCATAATCACTAAGAATTTCCATCCAGCGTCTTTGCCTCATATTCAACTCCTTTTGTCCGAAAACATATCTTAAACTCTTATGATCTGTGAAAATGGTAAACTGATTACCGTAAAGGTAATGTCTCCAAATCTTAAGGGCAAAAATTATAGCTCCTAATTCCAAATCATGGGTTGAATAATTCTCTTCATGATTCTTAAGTTGTCTAGATGCATAAGCTATAACCTTTTGACGTTGCATCAACACACATCCATAAACTAACTTAGAAGGGTCACAATAGACTACAAAGTCTTCAGTTCCTTCTTGTAACGCTAGTATGGGTGCATTGGTTAGTCATTTGCTTAAGAATTCTAAAAGCTTCTTCCTGTTTTGGTCCCCATTCAAACTTAATGGATTTACAGGTTAGCTTAGTCAAGGGAATGACTATTCTAGAAAAATCTTGAATAAATCTTCTATAATATCCAGCCAATCCTAAGAAACTTCTAACCTCGGTTGGTGACTCAGGGGTTTTCCATTTGGTAATCGCCTCGATCTTGGTGGGATCCACATGAATTCATTCATGATTGACTAGATGTCCAAGAAACTGAAGGGATTTTAACATGTTTATCAAAGTAATTTCATCCATATGAAATAAAAACGCAACGGAAATCAAGTTTAAAACATGTTACTTTTAAGATATAAATTCCATTTATATGAAAAAACCCAAAACCCGGATCCATATATGAAGATGCATACTATCATACACAACCATAGGGTGTTTAGAAAACTACCTTCTTGGAGTAATAGGATGATGAAAAGGATTGAACAGTTGCCTTCAAGAGTAGAAGGCCTCAAGCTTGTATACCCCAAGCTTCCAACAAACACCACGAGATTAGCTAGGATTTTTAACACTAAAGATCAAAAAACCGAACACTTGAGAAATGCTTATGATGACCGAAAATTAGAGAGCTATTTCTCTAGTTCTTCCTTGTTCTTGCATTTGTCATCTAAGTATTTATAGAACCATGAGAGAGAATTGCCACCCATCTTGACCAATCATGTGCCAACTTACACATGCAAGTGCATGAAACCCCATTGGACCAAAATGGTCTTGGTTAGACCACCCAATCAAATCTCCTCTAGCTTATGACAATTGCATGTCTTGTGATTGGATATAAAAATTTGGGAAGAACACCAGGGGGGGGGGGCTAGCTTTATTTTATAAAAAAAATAAATTTCTTTTATAAAATTTAAGTCTTGGTTTATATATATTTATAACTTTTATAAATATAACACTACATATATGCAAGACTTTATACAATCTTTTAAAATGTTATTTAACCCATTAAATAACAAAATAAAATATTCTCTCAAAATAAATTATCCATATAACTTATTGGTTTCTCAAGTGTAATTATTTAGAACACCAATTTCTAAATATTGTAAGTGTTAATATTTATTTGTTTGATCATATCACAAATAAATAATATAAGTGTTTGTCTAACTTGTTATTGGGTATGACTCGACTTGGATCATAACGTACTAGCCACATCAATTTAATATGTGTCTTGGGCATACAGAGTCCAACAATCTCCTACTTGCACAAGATACATAGGAGATTGATGCAAGTAGTAAATGACGCCTAACTACGGTTTACTACCCCCAATACGTATGACTATATTTGCCATTCAATAACATCATCCCTTTCAAGTCCCTTACTTGAACATGATTTAGGTGAATTTATCATTTATCCTTTTGTTACAGATGTCATGTTAAATCCAAAGACACAGAGTGATCACTCTCTGTTGATTTAACTTTATCAGGCCTTAGACATCTTACTCTCAACGAATAAGAGGAACAAATCCCTTCTTGACTACATACGTCTCTCACAATCACCTTGTATCACACCTGAACTTAGCCTTATGTACTGTCATATTACTAACAGCGAAGAAATAAGTCAAGACATAATATCTGGTGAATATCAAGACCCAATATGTATCTCAGGTCAGAGGATACTATTATATTCGCCTTTACTCAAAATTTACTTATGATCAATCACAAATGATTCCATGCAGTAATATTTGAGAGCGAGCTAGTCCAATATTTGTATCCCACAAATATCTACGAACTTTGGCAGCAACACTTTGCTCTATATTCATTCTAAATGAATATCCACTAATCCAAGTTCATAATAGTCTTACATTCATGTTTGTTCCCATAATTATGATCGACTACGGACATTTAGAATAACTAACTTATTCACGGATTTAAACATGCTAATATGAAACGTAACTCAAAATACCATAAATGAGTTAAAATTAACAATTGTTTCAATATCCAAATACAAAATTAGATCAAATCCAATCACTAGAATATCGAAGTCCTAAGGAACATGTGTGACCCTCATGTTTTCCTCTGTCAAGGAGCTTCGTGAGTGGATCCGCAATGTTTTGATCGGTGTGAACTTGGCGGATACATATCTTTCCTTTTTCAACTTCATCTCTTATGTAGTTGAATCTCCGCTCGATATGTCTAGTCTTTTGGTGCGCTCGAGGTTCCTTGATTTGAGCAATCGCACCCTCGTTATCACAAACGATCTCTAAGGGATCTTGAATGGTAGGGACCACCCCTAGGTCGGCTATAAATTTCTTCAGCCATACAGCTTCCTGGGCTGCCAATGAAGCGGCGATGTATTCTGATTCTGTAGTGGACAATGCTACCACGTCTTGTTTTGAGCTCTTCTAGGAGACTGCTCCTCCATTTAAAATGAAGACATACCCCGATTGCGATCGAGAATCACTTCGATCGTTTTGGAAACTCGCGTCCGTGTAACCCTTTACAACGAGTTCCTCCTCACCAGATCCATATATTAAGAATATATCCTTAGTCCTCCTAAGATATTTCAATATGCTTTTAACAGCCATCCAATGACTGTTACCTGGATTTTGTTGGTATCTACTCGTCATGCTCAAGGCGCATGAGACGTCCGGCCTAGTACATATCATTGCATACATGATGGATCCTATAGCTGACGCATATGGGATTCTTTTCATTTTCTCTTGCTGATCCTTTGAGCTTGGACATTGAGATGTATTCAATATTGTCCCCTTTTGAATAGGTACAAAACCTCTCTTAGAGTTCTCCATTTGGAACCTATTCAAGACTTTGTCAATGTATGCACTTTGGTTTAAACCTATCAAGCGCTTTGATCTATCCCTATAGACCTTTATTCCCAGAATGTAGGCTACTTCACCAAGATCCGTAATGGAAAAACAACTTCCAAGCCAAGCGTTTACACCTTCCATGGTTGGAATGTCATTCCCAAATAGTAGAATGTCATCGACATACAGTACTAAGAAAGTGATGATGCTCCCACTAGCTTTCTTGTACACACAAGCTTCATCGCCGTTTTTGATGAATCCAAAATTCTTAATTTCTTCATCAAAACGGTGATTCCAACTTCTAGATGCTTGTTTCAATCCATAGATTGATTTCTTTAACTTGCATACTTTGTCAGGATGTTTTGGATCGACAAAACCTTCAGGCTGAACCATATAGACATCTTCATCAAGATATCCATTAAGAAAAGCCGTTTTGACATCCAATTGCCAGATCTCATAGTCATAATATGCAGCTATGGCAAATAATATACTGATTGACTTTAGCATCGCCACAGGCGAGAAGGTCTCATCATAATCAATTCCTTGAGTTTGAGTGAAACCTTTTGCTACAAGTCTTGCTTTATAAGTATCCAAGTTACCATGCATATCTGTTTTCTTCTTGAAAACCCACTTACTTCCAACTACTTTAGAGTTAAGTGGTGGCACAACCAATTCCCAAACTTGGTTGTCATACATGGATTGCATCTCTATGTTCATGGCTTCAAGCCATTTGTCGCAATCGGATTTTGACATTGCATCATGGTATGTGGTTGGTTCATCTGAATCTACCACGTAGCATCCATCCATGAAAAATCCATATCTTTCAGGTGGATTACTAATTCTACCAGATCTGCGAATATTTTGTGTGTTCTGATCAACCTCTTGATCGTTTTCAACAACCTCTTGTTGAGTGCTAGTATCAACCAAACGTGTATCATCTTGTGGTTCTTGATCCTCCTCAAGTTCCATTGTTCTATCACTGGTTCCTTCCATAAGGAACTTAGCTTCTAAGAACTTACCCTTTCGAGCAACAAATACCTTTTGCTCGGTTGGGTCGTAGAAATAATATCCTATATCATCTTTAGGATATCCTACAAAGATACACTTAGTAGATCGAACTTCCAATTTATTTGGAGTGTATTGCTTAACATAAGCTTCACAACCCCAAACCCCTTAAGAATGATAATGATGGAGGGTTTCCATG